>NW_011355860.1:0-11093 GCF_000735185.1 Notothenia coriiceps
ACCTTTCATGTCTCCCACATTAAGCCTGTTCACACCAGTGACCTGGTACTGTGAGGATCTGCAGTACTTCCTCCTTCTTTTCCCCCTTCCGTGTTTGTTTTATCTGTTTGTCTGTCTTCCTGGCTGGGCGTGGCTGACCTACATCCTGATTCCCGCCAACTCACCTCCGCTGCTGTTGTTCATCTCACTGATTGCCACTACTCACCTGCACCTGCTTAAAACCCTGGTTCCCATCCTCAGACTTCGCCAGTTCTTCATTTATTCTTCAGTGGTAAACAATCGTCCAGGCCTACTAGTATTTTTCCTAGTGATTTTTTTATGCTCCTTGTGAAGGGAAATTCTTTCCTAATCCTGCTTGTTTTTCCTGTTCCAGATCCACATACTCTGCCTGCCACGTCCAGCCTCCCCTCCTGGTCAGCCCAGCTCCACGTCTTCCCTCTATGTGCTCATCGTCAACTCCTTGCCAGTGCCGTGGACAAAATAAAGCCCTTTTTTGACACTTCACCACTGTCTCAGTTTTAGTGCTTGCATAGCGGGTTCTCATCTCCAGTCACTTCTCGGAAAGCCTAACATAATTTACATAGTCAAAGTGAATGGTCAAGTCTTGACTGATCGTCAATCATAATTTGTTAATCTCATTGATCCACCTGTTTGAGCTTTATGCATGCACAGAGGAAAAGCTAAACTAACCAGATGATTGACTGTTTCAGAGATCAGCAGACAGTGAGACTTCTTAGCCTGCTTACTTTTCTTAGTTGTTAAAAAATCTTTGGCCCTAATTCCATTTCCCCAAATTAAAGCAATCCACAGAGAGAATGGGGCAGACAGGAAGAGTTAAGAGAAAAGATGGAGAGACTAAGGAAAGATTCACAGACAGGTTCATAAATGGGAGCGAGTTGGGAGCTGTATGTGATGAAGAGCAGAGTGGGTGGGATGGAGAGGGATAAAAGACCCAGAGATAATGATCAATGTAGAGGGAGACAAAGACAGGGCCTGAGCAACAGGAGCTAAAGACACACAGTGGCAGTCCTGCTGGTCTTTATGTTCTGTTAGCTGTCTGCTTTTAAAAGGTCATGTTGTTTGATTGATGATGGAAATGAGTGGGAAGCTGGGCGACTAATCTTTGAGGTAGGAGAAACCTTTGGAAGCATTTCACAGTAAAAATCCTTAACAAAAGCAAGACATTCAACAGAAATGTCCAAAAAAAGTAAAATGCTACACAGCCCCAGTCACGCTTTCGTTTGCCAACCACTTTTGGCTTCAAGAGCATAAAGTATACTCTCATACTTTGAGAGGTTTTTTAAAAAGTGTTTTGTCATTTGAAGTTGTTTTTTGAAGCACACTGCTCTTGTTTGTGGCTATGAAGGTAGATATGGTGCAAAATACGAGAGCTTGTACAACCTGATGAGAGAACTTGACACCCCCCTCGCATCTGTGAACCAAATCTGAAGTCACAGGAAAACATAAAAGTTTTGTAGCTTGTAGAAAAAAATGAACTTAGTGATGAAATGTTCACTTGCAGAAAAATACATATTTTTAAAATATATTTTCCATTACAACTGCAACTTTGTTATTACAACCTCTCAAATCAGTCATCACAACTTCACAAATCTGCTCTGTGGCAGTATAAATCGACGAATCTGCGGCCTTGATTTTTGCTACACTTCTTGCGATGAATGTGTCGCTAAAGTAATTTCCACCTGAAGATGTGGGGGGAGGGAGGGGGGTTGGAGCGAAGGGGCGGAGCTATCAGAACGGCGAGGTGCAAACTCGGGTCAGTCACACAGCCATACTCAGGTCGAACCGGATGACTGCGGGGCCCCTTTCACACCAACGCGGTTCCAGGGCCGGTTTGGAGTTTGAGCCTGATAAGCACCGGTTTTTCCTGTTCACGCCGCAGCGGAGACGGCTCTTTTCCCCGAAAACCGGTTCTTACCAAGCTCGAAACAATTTGAGATTAACCTGAGCTAACAGTTTATGGAGAATACGGCCAATAAAAGTTGAAACAAGCAGTAGCGCTGAGCAAAGTGACTAGAATGCAACCACACACTTATAAAAAAAGCACACTTTATAAAGTCAGGTAACACTAACCAGGCTTTGTGTGATTATGTTTATTTGTACCTTACTTTGACCATCCGTTCGCTGTTATTGATCAATGTGGAGAGAGGCAGACGTTTTAAACGTCTGCCTCTCTCCACATTGATCAATAACAGCGAACGGATGGTCAAAGTAAGGTACAAATAAACATAATCACACAAAGCCTGGTTAGTGTTACCTNTGGTATAAGGATAAAAGTATAATGATTTAGGTTGAGGTAAAAGTAAATAAATAAATAAGTCTTTTTTTAAACGTATGTATTAAACATTAAATAAAGTTAAAGTTTTTATAAAATTAGTATAAATATGATAAAACTTTTTAATGTGTCTTTTTCAATTCAAGTCTAGTAATCTACTGTAAACATTTCTTATGTTTCCATGATAAGTCTCCTAATCATTAAGTAAAAACTTTGTAATTATAAATTATCAGGTTCTACTCAAGTTTCTGTGATTCAACTCTAGCGTCTCGTATGACGTCACCTACATTTCTTGAATTGTGGTCTCATGTTCATGTACAGCTGTAAGGTCTTACCTCTGTTGATCTAGACGTCTGTCAAATTTGCGTTCCTCATACAACGTGGCTAGACTAGTCCTCCTGTTGACACTGTTCCTTAGTTTCCTTGATAAGGTCGGCACACAGCTTACCGGACTTTGATGTATACATACCTTTCTCGACTACCTTCGTGATCTTACCATCCAGTACTTCGCTACATAGTCTCCCGCTCCTCCTTATCCTGCTCTAACATCCTATATTGTCCTCTTCTACTGACCCTACGCTGTCTGACTCTCGGTAACATACTCTCTCCTACTAGTCGCCTTTTCTGTACTACGACATTCCGAGTTCCTTTCGTGTCCTCGCACGTCTCGATCCTCTTGGAGTATGGTCTTCTTACCTTCTACTCTGCTTCGTCTTTAGTCTTACCTTCGTCAAAGTCTCCTCTCTCCCTCGACTGGTCACTCGGCTTTGTTCTCCTTAGTAGTAACGTTTCCTTGAGTTGTCGTCTATCTCGTCGATAGTCTGTTAAGACTTCCTGTTCGGTCATTCTAGACATGTTTTAACTTCCCGCGCTCTCTGCCTTCTACTACCAGCTCTACTGTTCATAACAGTTTGCAGTCGCTTCTCTACGTATTTCTTTAAGTCAAACTGTCACTGTAACTTCCCCACTCACTCTCTGTCCACTGTCTGTCTCAGGTCTCTTCACTTATGATTGGGTCAGTGTCGACCGCTTGGTGTCCCTGTTTTATCAGCCTACATCACACGTGTATGCGGTTCTGTCTACTATTCTTTGCTTTCTGCCTTACTGCACACGTCCTATAGAAACGTGGTAGAGCTTTGCTTGTCCAGCTCTCGGTGTTTGGTTCAAAGTACCTGAGACCAATGCATATATCGCTGCACTTATCATAGTTGAAAGGCGTGTATTGTCGTCTCTTGAGTCACTTCTCGTCGCAGATCCTTTCTCGTAACTGATCAGTTGACTAAGTCTCGCTGCACTATCCCATATGAGTCATGGACACCTCTACCTAACCAACCGCTTCATAAGTCTCAGCGGTTTCCTCACGATCTTACTCTATCAACCTCTTCTGTGTGTAGACAGACCCTAACTGTACTAGTGGGCTCCACTCTCCGTAGACATGGTCATTAACGTTCCTTATTTTCCATCCAAGGACTACCTTCGAAACAAGATGCACGTCATGACTTCAAACTTTAAATAACTTGCGGCTCAGTAGCTTGGAAGCGCCGTCGTGGGACAACTGTCCAGACTGGTCCCCCAGACTCTCATTCTTGCCTCTCTATCGTGGAGTACTCGTACTATTCGGGCACTAACGGTACCTCCTTCTTCTAACCTCTGTGTTCACTTCCTCTGCGCTGACGTCTATGTGTCGAGACTCAGCGCCAGGAATTGCAGCAATGTCTATCACGTCAACTCGTCCTATTCACCTACTCTCTGGACGCGTTATCATGGCCGTGCGTCTCTACGAGGCTCCTCCTCTCCCACTATATAATAGTACAAGCCCCAGTTGACAGTCCTATTAGTTACGTCTCACTGAACCTCAGCGCTTCCTATGCCCGATTTTCTTTGAGAACCTACTAGTCAACCGATACTATTACGTCAGGCACTTCAGAGTCACCGAAAACTCCTTCCGGTCCGCACCGTGGAGATTGTCAAGTTGATCCTCTTGGATCTCTTAGTTACGTCTGTTGTCTCGCCTCATCCTCTAAACAGTGTTTTGGTTCAAGTCGTCTGATGGACACATAGAAGGATGCGTTTCCGTTCCGCCTGTGTGGCGCGAAGGGCCATTCCTGACACTGTCTCCCGCTAGTAGGCTGTCCTAGTTCTAGGAATCGGTGGTGCACTGCGTAGACGTTGTCTTAGTGGAACACCTTTAAAATGATACTGTCCCTACGAGGTCTCGCTTCGTCGCTACCGAAAGGACGGTTAAGGTACACTCGCTGACTGCCCTGTGACAGACTAAACGCGGACTAGTGTCAGCTCACATCGTACATATGTGACGTTCGTCCATAGTTGGGTACACCTCTGTCATACTACTCTTTCCCAGCGCGTTGCTCTGACAGCTTTTTGCCACGAACTGCTTGATTTCGCCCTCTGATAGAGACAACTTGTACCCTACCCGTCGTCATCAGGTGCTGTCCGTTCCCAACAGTGGCCACCATAACTCATATTTGCATCATCTTTACATTGAAGAAGAGCACCCACCTGTATGCGTGCCTACCATTCTGCGTATGATGACCGTGGGGCGTTTCATCTGTCGTCTCGCTAAATCAACCTCTATACCTCGCTCACTCAAACCTTGATATAACACGCCAATCATCCACGTGGCCAAATAACAGACGCTCATAATACATCGTTTTCTGTCGGACACTTGCATACTGTTGTGTACAATTATTAGTCTCTAATCTACACATCATTGACTCGTCTTTTTATATGTCAGCTTCTGAATCGTGGTCTCTCTCATGCAGTGCTAGTACATACTCAATATATTACTCGCTAGCGCGTGTGTGTAGAAATGTGGTCTGACAACGTTCATAGTATCTGTGCTCTTAAATGATCACCTCTATTGATGTACAAGGGTAGTCCATTATTCACCCGTCTAGCTCTCTCATCTGTATCGAGATGTGAACTCAGTGACTAATGACTCTAGACCAGACCACTCGGGACGTCCACTGACACAAGATCTCAGTGTCGTCCCAATTCAACTAATCTTCTCTGATACCTCTACATACTAGCACACTACACCCTTATACACTACGTCTTGTCACCACAAGTTAGATACCCTCGTTTCCGGACTGTCTGCAATCACTAACATCACTAGCTGGACATTCTGACCGTGACTCTTCTGTCGTAACAATCTGCCCCGGCGAAATACATTATAGTATCATCTGAATTAGCGATGCACACCCGACAGTCCTAAATTGTAGACCTGCCATCATACTAAGCTCTTGACTTCACCTCCCGATCCAAATAAATTTGGAGCCAACACGACTCCGAAAGATCAACCGACCACTCGCGAGTGCGTTTGACTTAAATGTTCGAGACCTAGTCCTTTTCGCGCTTGGCTGGAGGTCGCAGTTTTCGGATTGGGTGCCTCTAACGAGGAAGAGCGCAGCTTCTCTCGTCTCGGCTCGTCATCTGTCTGCTGTCTCCTGCCGATATGACCTACCGTAGCCCTTGGTCTTGTCGAGTGTCTGACTCCTAAGGTCGACATGCGTAGTCCAGCAGTCTCTGTACTCAAGGTGCAACCCTCTGTGCTCTAACCCGTGCTTACTCGTGAGGTCTTACACCCTTACTCCGTCTTACGCTCCACGCATTAGTACGTCTGTGCGACAAGTTGTTTTGATCCTTGTCCTGTCCTTTCTCGTCCGTCGCCTTCGATCTCCGTCTCTCACACGTTGTCCACCTCAGGCATGTATTACAATGTATTTCAGAGGTTCTTCCTCCGCGTCTACCCCTGTACCTCGTCTAACGTCCACTCATCGAGTCTATCACGGCTGTCTCTCTACTCCGTCTCCGACTCCGAAATGTCCCCTCTCTCGTCTCGTGCTTATCCGTCTCGTTCTTCGGATTGAGAACCTGACATCCCGTCTAGCGTCCCTTCCTCTACTCTCGTCTTTTCCGTCAAGATTTCTCGCCGCTACCTTGCCTGTACAAATCCCATCGTGGCTCTCTGAGATACTGATGTCTCTCACGCGCGCGCTAATCCTTTTCTATTTACTATGGCGGTCGGTGGGCGGTGGCTGGTCACCTCCGCCCCGGAAATAACCTCCATTCTCGGTATACGGTCCTCCAAACCGAACCAATCATTATACCCCGCTTGTTGAAGCCGCCTTTCTGCTGTTTCTTTTTTAGGAAGGTCCACACGGTAAACACACTAATCTTAAGATGTTCTTTCTTCCTCGTAACTTCCGCAGCTACTATACATAGTCAATCGTCTAGGTCTCCATGTATACAGTTCTTTCCTATCTCTAGTTGTTCGTCAAGTACTCCGCGTCGTATTCTACGTAGAACAACAAACATCAACAACTCCGTCTCGCTCTCTCTCTCTCTGTCCGGGGACTTACCGGTCGCTTCGTTTTCGACTGCCATAGAGTCTAATAGCGATACGTTTGATAGTCCCACGACGACGTAGTACTGCAGCCGTCTGCCGCTACCTCGGGGTTTCGACGACAACCACCCCTCATAGGTAAGGCTTCCTGCGAGCTCACTGTTTGACGCTACACGTCGGGATACGTGTATCGCCGGGCTTCCCTGGCCGCTTTCCTCAGGTTCACTAACATTATACCTTCTCACTTCCGACAACTCTTACCTGCTCACATACCCCGTGTGTATCTAAGGTTAAACCGTCTCTCCGCCTCTATAAGGCCTCTCCGGTACAGTCGGGATGTCTCCTCTGTCGCTCCGGATCGATGCTCGCGATTACCGTCCCTCTCGATTCGTGCTTTACGATTGTCCTTTTGACTCATCGTCGACTCAACTCCCTGTCTGCCATACACTGTTCCTGTAGCGTAGGCTCTAGGTTCAACTTCTCGCTACCCACGGGGACCTCGTAAATGCATGCGTCCTCCGATTTCGCACTTGCCCGCCGATCCCGTCCGAGCGAAGGGCTAGCTGTGATCGTCACTAGTCGACTAGCAGCCTCTTACACATTTCACAGTTATCCATGTCGTCTAGCTATCTTAGGTCTTCATACCATCGGAACTCGTCTCATGCGAAGTCACCTACACACCAACAATCTTGTGTTTTTGTGCCCTTTTTGGCGTTGTCTTTTTGTGTTTCAAAAAACCGATGCTGCGACTTCCGGCCTCACGCGGTGTGCTGGTCGCAGGAGTGGAGTGCGTTGAGTTGTTGTCACCTACTCAGAACGGAACTTATACACAAATGTAGTTACACTAGTTTTGCAACTCTGCGGTGACTCTATTGAATCTGATTTCACTTGATAGATTGTGAGTCTGCACGGAAATCGAGTGACTCGGAGCAGTCAGACTGACCTCTCCTGAGAGAGGAGGTGGGACCCGACTCTTTGTAGAGAATGCAAATGTATAGGACAATTTCGTCTGATCGTGGTCTAAGATTTATTGTGTTTCGGGCTAATGGAGTGCCAAAACCGTAGAGGACGGTCCCCGTCCGCGCGCGCGCGCGCTGAGAGAGGCGTACGAGGGAGCGTAGGGGGTGCGAGCGGGCGTGAAACCGACACTCGACGCCGCCGGACCCCTATTCGGGTGTAGGAGGGGTGAAGTAGTGAATGTCCGCGGGGTAGCATGTCCCGTTTACTTTTCCTTGGCCCCACTTTTCCCCAATGTAAATGATTAATACTTACAAAAATGTAGTTCCGGCCGCTTTATCCTACTCGCCGGTTGCCAGGTTTTTTACAAAAAAGGGAGGGTCTCGACGGCGCGTCGCGGGGCGGGTCTTAGCCGCGGGATCCGTTTCGTAATCGGTCACGTTGCCCGGCCCCGGACCTATGAAATGGGTTACCTTGACACCTTAGAGTCCGAATTAAACTATAGAAAAATTGAAGTACCACCTAGACGTGCTATCGTACTTCGAGATTGTTTGGCGATAGAGTGTACTCACACACGATTCACCGCAATGTGGAGAGCGATCCGATTAATTTGCGAGCGTAATCTCAACAACAAAGTCATCTTTACCAAGGTATTAGCAGTCAATCGGGACTCAAACGGCAATTTCACCCAATACTGTCTGTAAGTAGTCCCAACAAATTTACAATTCTTGGCGACTCTGGTGTCAAAGAACTTATGACAAACACAAACGGGGGTGCTACCCGCCCCGGGGTACCCAAAATTCGTCCAATTTCCTCTACAGAAGTCTCCGCTGCGAGTTATGTGACTTCAACCACTAACTTCAGTCAAATACTAGACGTCTCGCAGGTAACTTTGCAGATTTGAGACGATGAAGTCTATATCTGGCGGACACATGAAGTCTACAAGACACAGAAGGTCTCAAGCACCAGAGTCTCCATTGGGGGAGCTACACAGAGTCTACAGACACAGAAGTCTACACTGGGACACAGAAGTCTCATTGAGCACAGGAAGTCTACAAGCACATGAAGTCTACATTGGAGACACGGTCTACATTGGGACACAGAGTCTACCAAGACACAGAGTCTACAAGACCAGAAGTCTACAAGCCACAGAAGTCTACATTGGGACACGGAAGGTACATTTGGAGACACAGAAGTCTTACCGAACGACACAGTAGTCTACCAGAAACGAAGGTCTATCATTGGAGACACAGAGTCTCATTCAGGGACAAGAGTCTACATTGGGGACACGGAAGTCTAAGCACAAGTCTACAGGACACAGGTCTACATTCGGGACACAAGTCACAAGACACAGAAGTCTCAAGACACAGAAGTCTACCATTGGGGACACAGAAGTCTACTATTGGGGACACAGAAGTTACATGTGGGGACAACGGAAGGTCTACAAGCACAGAACGTCTACAAGACACAGAAGTCTACAGCACGAAGTCTACAAGCCAGAAGTCTACATGGGGACACGAAGTTTCTCAAGGACACAGAAAGTCTACAAGACACAGAAGTCTACTTGGGGACACAGAGTCTACATTGGGGGACCAGAAGTCTAAAGACACGAAGTCTACAAGTCACACGAAGTCTACATTGGGGACACAGAAGTCTACATTGGAGCCCAGAGTCTACAGACCAGAAGTTACATTGGGGACCACAGAAGTTCTACAAGCCCGAGTCTACAAGATAAACCGTGTACAGTGTATACTCAAGTTTATGAAATTATGCAAATGTCATAAAATGAGTCAACTACAATACTTCAATTCAAAGAAACCACCTGTAATCTGTATCTGTGTGGTGAAGAATGTATTAACTGTAATACTTATTTTGTCCGCTAGGGGAGCTGTTTTATTTTTGAACTCCTCTCAAATGTATCAACTAGTACTTCCGGTTCATAAACCTACTTCCTGTTTATTTCCCCAAAATAATAAAGTTCAAATGACTTTCTTTGAAAAGCATGAAAAACAAAACAACTCAATCTTCTCTCAACGTTCATCTACACAATCCCTGTGTATTTAATCAGTAATTACCAGTTGTATCTTCACTCAAACTACTTCATCATCTAGTAATGCCAACTGGCTAGCTAACTAGCTTAGCAGTATAGCATAAACCTCATGTGACTGGGGGAAGGGGAACACTCAACATGTGCAGATTAAAACCACACTGCTTGACAATACAAAACAACACAATCTTCATTTATCTTAGCTCTAAATTCTATAGATGCTGACCTTAAAAGCTGATCTCATACCAATCTTGTACACAATCGTTTCGGCTTAGAACATCGCACAAAAATATACTTTTCGGCTTAAAAACTCCACACAATATACTTTATTAAACCAGACTACGCCGGTTTAACACATCAAACATATAGACTAACATGAATGGACCCAGTCCAGTGTAAACCAGATCCAGTCTGGTACCTCCCCAGAAGGTCTTAATACTATGTAATATTCACATTAATCGGGCGGCGCCGAAGATACAACAGAGATGAATAGAAACACTATATACAATCTCCACACCACTCGCAATCACCACATTATCACCACAGATCAATCTACAGATCACTACCAACGCTTGCACCTAATGTAAGTTATTTAACTATACAGTTTTTGAATTGAACAGGTAACTGTCTCACCTTTCGTTTAGGCCCAGCCAAAAACTCCAGCAGTGAGTCTGTAGCCTGTCCTCCCTTTGTGCAGCCTGGTGTGATGCTAGTTAGCTTGCAGCCCTCCCCTCTACTCAGCTCTATCCTGCTTCAGGCCCACCCAGGGACGCCAAATTGAAAGCAATTCTAGAACCCTGAAGGCAAGAGAGACTGAAAAGAGTCAAGGGAAGCTTATAAAAGTTAACAGCATTTAATTACACAAAAGATGCGGTGGTGTACAAAATGAAATGTGCGAGTGGAGGCGCTCTCCACATCCAACGACAGGTCAGGGGGTAGAAGAGATCAATTCTTGGCTTGCTCTTCCTGTTGTCATCTGAGGTCTTCTCCTATTGGCCGGCGTTGTCGAGGGGCGGGTCCAATGCAATTCCTGCCTTTTTCTGTAGCTAAATTTCATCATTCTGGCGTCTGTGGTTATTTAAACATTCCCTGCTACACGTTATTCAGCGTCAATAAATGAGTGCTAATCCCAGTGTGTTTAGTGTACAACATGACATGTCATTTCACCTTCAATTCACGATTTGAAAACGTAGCATTTCGCCAGATGCTAAATGCTAACCGGAAGTGACGAATTTTCAGAATAAAAGTGTTAAGCTAATAGTGAGAACTTCCGGTTTTTCAGAATAAAACTGATTTAAATCAAATAGTGTATTTAATTCAAATTACGCCATATCAACATTGATTTTAATTTCTAACAATAGCTTTCACTTGTTTTCACTTTGTGCGCCAGTCCAAACACACCGGCGGAGGATTTCTATCTTGTGGCTTCC
>NW_011355860.1:11138-17968 GCF_000735185.1 Notothenia coriiceps
GTCATGTTCATTGCAGACCCAGAGACACAAAGTAAGTTCGACACGAGACCTTTTCGAATCAATAATTTTCCAAATTATGATACTATATATATATATTCTTTTTTTCATAACCATTTTTCCTGCTGGTCTCTCGCGCCCCCCCTGTCATGCCTCTGCGCCCCCCAGAGGGGGAACGCCCCCCACTTTGAGAAACACTGGTCTAGGCTAGGGTCTTATCTCCTCTTGTGGGACAGGAGACATGTTGGTGGAATTGGGGAAAACAGTCTTTCGGTTGGAGTGATTGAAATCTCCAGCAATGATGAAGACATACTCCGGGTGTAATGTCTGTTGTGTGCTAATGGCTATAGGCCTATGCAGTTCCTTCATAGCTAGCGTAGCATTAGCATCCGGTGATATTGGCTGCAATTGTGATGATGGATGTGAATTCTCTGGGCAGATAGAAGGCTCTGCTTTTAACCATGAGAAATTCTAGGTCGGCAGAACAGTGCCTGGCAATGATGCTGTTGTCTGTACACCAGGAGTTGTTGACATAAATGCACAGTCCTCCTCTGCACATCTTACCACAGTCAGCTGTTTTGTCCAAACGGGTGCAGTGAAGGCCTTGTAACGCGATCGCGCTGTCAAGAACGCCCTCATGCAGCCATGTCTCTGTGAAGATCAGAATGTTTATGTCCATAATCCGTTTGTTGTTTATAATCCACAGTCGTAGATCGTCCATTTTGTGCACCAGAGATCGCACATTAGCCAGGAGAATGCTGGGGAGAGGGGCGCGGTGCGTCGATAGGGATATCCAGTGATCCGACATGTAACCCAATGTCCAGATGGTCTTGTCTGCTGTACAATGGGTTAGTACAGATGTTCTGGACGAACAGAATAAAGATAAATTTGCAAATAATAACTAATTTGCCGAAACTGGCGTGTCCAAAAGCTGCAGCATATGCGTCTTCATTTTGCCATCCATTAACTGGTAAATATACGTAAATATAAGATTTAACCAGGATAAGTCTAATTCAAGAGATTCCTGGTAAATATAGGCAGCAGCACAGTTACCCACAACAAATTGAAATTTAAGGAGAGAATTTATCATAGTCACAATCAGAAATGTTATCATCCAAAGCATCTACAGAGTCGATTGCTTCTCCATTATTTAGAAATACTTGAATCAGAAGAGATCAGAGTTTCAGATCATAACCCTGATTCCAAGCAAATGGAGCAGCAGAACTTAAAGCCCTTTTCCCGAGCTCAGTGTGGCCTTTTGGGACATTTAGGAAAAACAAGTAGGCTAATTGGAGCAAAACCGTACTGTTCTCAATACGCTTAAAGACATTGTTGCCAGCCTACCGTTCTGTGAAGTGATCATCCCTTCCAAATCTAAGTAGCACTTAAAAAATTTTGCTAATTGAAAGCTAATGTACTTGCAGTATACTACATTAGTTGTTCTGAGGTTAAAAGCATCAGCTAAATGAAATGTAATGTAATAAATGTAATTGTGATTTCCCTTAATGGAGAACTCCTCACCTAAACATTTCTTCCCTACCCAAATATTACTTTATTTATCATGGCCCTGGTATTCACATTCATTGCTACAGTGGCAAATCAAACCTGAACAAATAAGGCTCTAAAGTCTTGGTGTGTAATGACCCTGCAAATCCATGGTTCAGTCCATATGTGCAGCTTCAACAATGATTGTCTGATTGCTGAACATCATCTAAGCCATGGGGAACATGGTGAATTTGCCATCAATTGACATGACTCCTCACACACTGCTTTCCAAAACATGGTTGGAGAGGAGAAATAGTCAAGGGAGGCAAACCTTGACACGGTCGGAAAATGGAACAGAAACAGACAACACAATGAGCCGAAGAGGAAGACAGAACAGAAATACACGCTGCAGTGTAAAGACAAAGAGAACCAGTCTCCCTGGCACAGAATAAAACATTTAAAAGAAAAAGAGGAGACAGGAGAAGACAATAGGGGAGGAGGATAAAAATACAGACGCATGGTTGTGTGTTACTAAGCAGCAGCTGGTGAAGAAGGAGCGGCGACTGACATTTTGAGGCTGAAGCATTTCCCCATGTGCACGTCCATCCAGCTAGAAGAACAAAGGCATGTATGGGTGTGAAATATTCATCAAGAAGCCCGGGGGCGGGCAGGAAGCAACGGTTATTAATGTAAACAGGTTAATTCCCTTCCGCTGGGATTTAAAGGACATGTGGGAGCAGAGACACAATGAGGGGGGTTCACTCTGATATCATTTATCCAGTTTATATTACACCGGTGCATCATTTTGTCAACTAAATTGAGCAAGTATGAGGAGGTGTTCAAGTGTGGAGTTCCAGGTTGTGTGGCCCTGAGAACAGGACTGCTCTTTGGGCTGCAATCTCATCTGAGGAGTTATGGTGGGTCTAATGTGAGGGACTGTGGGAAAGATAACATGAAACGGGTCATACATTTTTCTGTGAAAAACGAGCAAGAATTGTTTTAATTACAGTTAATAGTTCCCGTGTGATGTATCCTCATAACTTTGTATTACCAAGGGCTCAGCAGCCTTTACTCTCAAAAAACCAAATAAATCCGCAAAACATATTCGATAACAGTATAAAGGTTATATATAGCTATACATACAAAACTATGGCTGGTTTAAGAAATATTAGAACGACAATAAAGAAAACTGTTGACATTTTATTGCTTTTGTATATTGTTATGACAAAGGAAAACGTCAAACTCTTAGGAAGAGGAGAAATAAATACACTGGCATGTGTAGGCATACTTCGAAAGGAATAATAATAGTCCAGTTTGAATTGATTTTTGGCTTGTATCTGCTTCAGTGGGTCCTCTTCCCCTCTGTTTTGTTCCTCAGCTACGTATAGCAATCATCTGAATAACAGCGCTGTCTGGTCAATATTGTCTACATTACTGGTGACTGAGTATGCATGAGCTGAATTAATGTCCTCCATGAGTTCCCATTTGAATGATGCTGTTCTTTACGGTCTTCGCCGAAAGAGACATATCTCTAATTTCTGAACAATTTCACGTTTGTTTGTGAGATCCAAAAAAAGATGCTCTGATATTTTCATGAATGATTCATTTGTGTATTCTCTGACAGTAAATGGCTGTCAATGCTATCTGAAATAGCAGCAGTGCTGGAGTTTAAAGACTTGATCAACTTCTTGAAGACATGTTTGCTATGCTCAGCTTTCTTGACAGCTTTTGAAATCACTCTTTATTATGCATGATGAGTTTACAGAGGGCGGGGGCTGGATACTCAGGACAAGCTCCCTGCAGGAAGATGCTCCGAGGCATAGCAGTCTCAGCATGTGATGCATTTCAGTTGACGAAACACTAAAACTTTTCACAATGTAACCTCGAACTACAATAGCCATGTTCCTTTCTAAAGATTAGATTCTAAACGGTGACCATGGTTACCATGATAACTGCTGAACATCAGAATGTTCGCACTGTGCTTTCTGCACATGTTATTATGGTGAGCATATAACTCAAAGCATTGCATGACTGGAGACACCACAACCCCCCCTCTTGTACTGATGCACTTGGAACAGTGTTTTTACACCCGAAAGTCTGAATCATGGTTTGTGTATTTGTCACATGTTAATTATTTGATCCGGTGATGTTATTTTTTTCACATAACAATTATGCTGTAACAGGGGTCAGACACTCAGAACCCAAATGCAGTAAAAAAGGAGAGGCAGGTATAAAGAACCAAAACAAGCTTTATTAATAATAAATAATAATAAACTTTATTTATATAGCACCTTTCATGCTTGACGCAGCCCAAAGTGCTTTACAAAGTATGACAGAAAATGACAATAACAAATGAGGAACATAATTAAAATATGTAAAAACAATAAAACATGAACAGTGATACTACTAGAAATTATAAGCCAAAAAAAGATAGGTCTTTAATTTACTTAAAACAATTCCAATTGAGGTTGCCGTTCTATTAATTTAAAGCTCCTAATTTAAAGCTATCACAAAACTAATAATTCAGGCATGGTTTAACAAAATAAAAGTAACAAAACAAAACGAGGGAAAAACCAGGATGACACCAGGAATCTTCCAGATACAAGAAACTTGGGAAGCTGTACCACACTGGGGAAGACAATGACACACAGGAGGAAAGAATCAGGCTAGGGCAGACAACTACAAAGGTGGAAAAGTAAAAGAAGACAAGAAAAAAAACATGCTTTCACACTAGAACCTAGAAACCTCTGCTCTGTACAGAACTCAGCCAGCACAGTGCAGGTTGTGTCTTCTTGGTGTCCATTCAAGTCAAGTTGATAAAATACCACCAGCATAGTGAACACTACCAGCTAGTGAAATACATTTTTCATTTTGCCTCTGAGTCATGCCAACGTTTACAGGCTGTGAAAATATTGAATTTATTTTATCACAGCATCTGACAGTAAATAAACTCCCAGACCTTCACAGCATACCTCTTTCACGGCTTTATGTTGCTAAAAGTTGTTGAAAAAGACTGTATTAAACGGTAATATATTCAAGCTTTTCATGTTATTATTAAGTGTTTATTTATAGGCAAAAATCTAACAAAAATGTGTCCTTTTTTTTGGTTTAGTGTGGGATAGAAAACTCCCACTGGAGGGAACACAGGGATTTTAGCCATTCCATTTGTGTGTGTCTACAGAAGGTCCAGTTGTGATAGACACGGTTCGCCACTGTATTATAGACATGTCTGTCCATCGTAAATTCAATCCAAATACTATCAACACATTTCTGAGAAAGTGCAAGACACAGAAAAAAGAGAGAAAGTAGGTCCCAGATGTGAATATGTATTTCTGTCAATATGAAATGCTAAACGAATGAATATATAAAAATTATATCAGCCTTCAGCAGCCTGTCAGACTCAGAGTTTTTGAATGATGGTGTTTGGCTACGATGCCACGCCTTTAGAGAAACCTTAACATAAACAGGATGAAGAACACACGCACGCACACACACACACACACACACACACACACGCACACACACGCGCACACACACGCACACACACACGCACACACACACGCACACACACTCGCCTGGCAATACATCTATCACACACATACAGACAGGCACAAACACACACTTACTCCAACTCTCTTCAATTCTTGGCAGCACATGTTTTCCACAACATGAGAGTGATTAGTTAACTGGTTTCCAACACACACATGCAGACTGACAGTCTCACACACATGTGCAAACTATAGCAACATTTAGAATGCATGGAACAGCTCTACTCAACTCCTAACCCTATTTTCAGTTTCCATTAGGAAAAGTTTGCAATTGTACCATCCATCCATCCATTTCTATCAGGCAGTGACAACATTGAAACAGATTACTTGCCGATTTAAGGGTTGAAGTATAACATAATGTAACCTTTCATTGTATTCTCAGGTAGTTTCAAAGGCTAAATCAGCATCAGCAATATAGTAAATATTTCCAGATTCAGATCGCTGGAGAGGGCCCAAAACGTCCCTTTCCCTGGCCACATCAACCAGCTGGGGGGATTCCAAGCTGGTCCAAGGTCAGCGTAGAGATACAATCCCTCAACCTGGTCCTGGGACTGCCCCTCGGCCTCCTCCCAGCTGGAACGTGCCTGGAACACCGACCTCTTGCTAGGTGCTGGAAACACCTGAACTGGTTCCTTTCAGTGGCTTTATTTCGGGTCCCTCCCTGATGACTGAACTTCTCACTTTATCCCTCAGGGAGATAAGAGCTGCTCTCTGGAGAAAACCCATTGCGACCGATTTTACCACAATCTCGTTTTGTCCGTCATGACCCATCCGTCATGACCGCAGGTGAGAGTGGAAACGAAGATGGCACCCTTGTATTTTTTAGTCCCACCTCACCACCTGTGTAAAGCAAGCTGAGCTTATATTGAAAGGTAGAGTTAAAAAACTACTGACCCCTGGTTTGTCGGAGAGAATTATCAGTTGCACGACACGGGACATCAGGCAATACAAAATCATTTTTTAGCAAAATACGAAAAATATTTGGATGGGCTAAATAGTTTGTTGCATTTGGTGTTGACTTGTCTCATTGTTTTGTCAGAAAATAGAAGAATATAAAGGAGAAAAACGTAGCATGAGACCAAATGTCTAAATTAGGGATGCACCGAATATTTGGCCACCGAAAATTATCGGCCGAAAATTGTTAAAAAGGCCTTTTCGTCTTTCGGCCGAAAGGGTTTTAGCACCGTAAAAATATCACCGAATGTCAGAGAACAGGGTTACGTTGATCATACTCCGCATATTTGTCCGGGTGTTTTGATTTCAAGTGGTGGAGTAATCCCGAAGTGGTGAAAGTCTTTGCAGTTACACCCCCTCGAGGAAATGTCAGCTGAACACGTTTTACAAATCGCAATCCGCGCCTCTTTCTCTGATATTTTGAAATATCTCCAAGCGGCAGACATGTTGGCTGTGACCCAGCCGCGAGCATGGTCGCGCGCCGTGCTTGTCGCCGCGTTTTGATTACGTCATCACAACAACACGTTAGGTTACCAAACTTATAGGTGCATTTGTTGTTGTTGAAGGCCTGGCTGTTACAGTCTTTATTTACACTATTTTGGTGTAGGCCTACTGGCCTAGATGTTTATGTAGTTTTAAAGCACCTTGGCTTTGTTCTGAATGCACTTTGTTGTAGTTATCCTACAGAGAAAAGAAAATGCACTTGACTTGGAATTAATGTACTGTATGCATTCAAAAGTGCTGAATAAATGTTTTATGGACCCATAATAGTGATTATTATTTAAGTTAAGTTAAGTTAAGTTAAGTTAAGTTAAGTTAAGTTAAGTTAAGTTAAGTTAAGTTAAG
>NW_011355861.1:0-4234 GCF_000735185.1 Notothenia coriiceps
TTTCTGACTGCCGCAAGCTGAAGCTTGGTAATTGAAAGCAATTCTAGAACCCTGAAGGCAGGAGAGACTGAAAAGAGTCAAGGGAAGCTTATAAAAGTTAACAACATTTAATTACACAAAAGATGCGGTGGTGTACAAAATGAAATGTGCGAGTGGAGGCGCTCTCCACATCCAACGACCGGTCAGTTCAGGTCAGGGGGTCGAAGAGCTCAATTCTTGGCTTGCTCTTCCTGTTGTCATCTGAGGTCTTCTCCTATTGGCCGGCGTTGTCGGGGGGCGGGTCCAATGCAATTCCTGCCTTTTTCTGTAGCTAAATTGCATCATTCTGGCGTCTGTGGTTATTTAAACATTCCCTGCTACACATTATTCAGCGTCAATAAATGAGTGCTAATCCCAGTGTGCTCAGTGTACAACATCACATGTCATTTCACCTTGGTTCAAGGTTTGAAATCGTATGATTCCGCCAGATGCTAAATGCTAACCGGAAGTGACGAATTTTCAGAATAAAAGTGTTAAGCTAATAGTGAGAACTTCCGGTTTTTCAGAATAAAACTGATTTAAATCAAATAGTGTATTTAATTCAAATTACGCCATATCAACATTGATTTTAATTTCTAACAGTACAGTGTTTCGATTTTGCACACTTGTTCCATTTTCACCCAACAAAGACTTTCTTAATTGCCTTGTTACCTCACTGTTCATCCGAACTTTACAGAAACAAAATAAAACTCACCAAAACCATGTTGGCAAGTCTTTCCACTTTTCCAAAAAAAATCACCAAATCTAGGTTCCAGCAAAATGTGGATTTCGCTGCTTTTCTGTAGAATATCTCGTGTTAAATTGAAAATATTGCGTTTTTTTTTTTACTTCTGTTTGGACGTAACAGACTTTGAAGCCTTGACCCTTCGACTCTGTAAGCTTGTGTTAGACATTTTGACAATTTACGTCAAACATTTGATACATTTCCATCAATCTTTCTAGATCTGAATCGCACAAGTAGTCTATACCACATTCCCTTTACTCACTAGGTCTCCTTCAATGAGAAGTCATTCCCAGGCCAGATTGGATATAGATAATCCCTCCAGCTGTTTCTGGGTCCGCCCTGGGGCTCCTCCCTGTGAGAAGTGCCCTAAATACTTGTATTTTTCACACAATTTATCAAATAGTTATAATTTGCAGCCCTGTATGATATATCACTTCTTACTTATTTATCCAAAAACATGGTTAAATGGCTTTTGTGTGCACATCAGTGTGTCCTTGAGAGAGTGACTCTGCTGTTAGTTGAACATGTGCATGAGACAGAGTGCATTCAAATGTGCCAGTTGCCCTTTTCAGGATGTCCACGTTTTTTGGGGAGTGTGTGTTCGTGGCCCTTTTTTTTTTTTTTTGTTGAGAGTGTGTTCACTGCTGGAGGGGGAAGGGAGTCTGAGTCTGAGACAGCAGAAGGATATAAGCCATTTGGTCAACATTCCTCCAGGAGCATAACAAATCACCAGTGTGTGTGTGTGTGTGTGTGTGTGTGTGTGTGTGTGTGTGTGTACATACTTGTTCAGAGCTCATAATTATATGAGTGGAATATTTGATTTCCTTGAAGCCGGCGATCAGCTGTGTGATTACTCGTGAGTTTAATGTTTGTCTGCTAAAGAAGTTAGCCATTAGCTTCTGGTTTAGCCATTTAGTGAGTCAGCCTTTTAGCGTGTTTGCTCAGTGTTAGTCAGGCTATCGGTCAACGCTTAGGCATCTCAAAGTAAAGGTTGATATGGAAGTAACAGTGGGGAAAATACCATATTAAGCCATGTTTTAGAGTTGCTCATAGGGATAGTTATGTGACCATTTCATGTACTGACTGGGATTAAACCAGTACCAAAAAGTTGGGTAACTTCTCCAGTCAGACAATATAGGGCTGCATGATTTTGGAAAAAACCCTAATTGTGATGATATTGACTTATATTGCAATTGCGACATTATTCGCAATATAAGAGGGGATTCCACTTTATTCACATTATCATTGAAAGACATTAAAATGTTAATAGTGGGTTTTATTTTAAGACTATCTATACCAGGGGTGTCAAACTCAAGGCCCGGGGGCCAAATCCGGCCCGCGTCCTAATTTTATGTGGCCCGCAAGAGCTTGCAAAGAATATAATGTACAATACAATTGGTGTAATTGTTGAATATTTATTTTTCAATGATTTGCCCTAGACTTCTGCTTTCCGACGTAGGTATTTAGGAAGATATTACCAGATCTAATAATAATCCAATGCGGGGCCAACAATGTAATATAATACATTATTTAATATATATTATATATTTACATATGTATATTTATGTAAATTACAACCGGCCCTTTGAGTGCAACCATAATGCTGATGTGGCCCGGGATGAAATTGAGTTTGACACCCCTGATCTATACCAAACCAAGGTTTTTACCCCAATACTTTATTCAAATATTTTCATATATCTTTCCAAATATTGCGCTTACTTTAATTTGGATATTACACTAGTAGTCCATATTGCGATTTTGATAACATTTAGACTCATTTTGCAGCCCAAAAACGTACTTTTAGTTCCCATATCTAGAGAAAATTACTACATGTATGGTTTTGCTTGTAGCCAATCACCGCAAACATTCTCCAATTTAAAAGCAGCATGTGGTTGGCTGACTACCGCAGCAGCTGCAACACATACTGTACATATTTTGGCAATGATAATAATGGGTAATGAGGTAGACACAAAGCTATTAAACGACACCCAGCCCCTGCAATATATCATTCCAAACCTCTCCCCCATGTCAGTCCCATGTGTTTTGTGACATTGTTTTATGTCCTTTGTGTCAAATGTGGTTGTAATAAATAAGTGGCGAGTTCCTTTCATTGTTGAACGTGACAGAACAGCTGCTGCGGAGCTGTCGGTTCAAGTGTGGTTTTTATGATCTACCGTGAGCTCTCTGGAGATTTCTGTTGAGGACATTTGTTGTGTCTCCTCGACATCAAAGGCTGCGTTCCCGTGGGATAGTTTGGCATCCAAGAACAAATGTGGATCGTCCTTAAAACCTCCAAGTTGGCATTGGTAATTTGATTTTGAGGTTGCAGTAATTTGATGCCCTTTTTCTCAATGATGATGAATTAAAGCTGTTAATTTAAGAATCAATCCCAGTTGTTCTTATGGATTCCAGTTGTTGGTGTGAACTGTCTGGACTCCAGACCTCTGCAGACCACACATGTCTACAATCTAAATGAACATCAGATAGCATGTCTTACACAAGTCTGTCTGAGTTGTGCCTTCATTATCTTCACTATTTGTGTTTGTATTGAGATTAAGGAGCTATAATAACCTCCCATGTGTCTGCAATGATGTTTTAACGGGGCAATATTTATTACCAAAATGTGTCTAATATATGTTTTGGATGTCAGGACAAAAGGAAGGTTGGTTGGACCTAAACATGAACGACAGTTTTCCTTTTTAAATCCCAGTAGAGCTAAAACAATATGACATTAGCTCACTTTTTACCCTTTGAAAACAGATTCTGTTCTGAGAGTATAGAATGGTGCAGTGTTGATGTATTTTTTGTAGGGCGACCTGGAAGATAAGCATTGCATCCCTCAACAAAAATAAATTTTTGAATATTGTAGATAATTAGCTCTGTGGAAAACACATGTTTCTGATCATCTCCACACATTAACACAACTTTATAATAGTTGAAGCGTAAATGCACACGACGGAATAAAAAGCTATCATCAGGTTTTAAAGGAACTACAGCAAGGTCACATGACTTCACGTCACCACCGCTAAGCTAAAGGTGGCTAATGTTGGGCTATATAAGAACTACAGCAAGGTCACATGACTTCACGTCACCACCGCTAAGCTAAAGGTGGCTAATGTTGGGCTATATAAGAACTACAGCACGGTCACATGACTTCACGTCACCACCGCTAAGCTAAAGGCGGCCAATGTTGGGCCATAAAGGTCACATGACTTCACGTCACCACCGCTAAGCTAAAGGTGGCTAATGTTGGGCTATATAAGAACTACAGCAAGGTCACATGACTTCACGTCACCACCGCTAAGCTGCTAATGTTGGGCTATAAAGGAACTACAGCACGGTCACTTGACGTCACCACCGCTAAGCTAAAGGTGGCTAATGTTGGGCTATAAAGGAACTACACACGGTCACGAAAGGCGGCTAATACTGGGCTATAAACGAACTACAGCACGGTCACATGACTTCAAGTCA
>NW_011355862.1:0-1542 GCF_000735185.1 Notothenia coriiceps
AGCATTTGAGCTCCATACTGTTTCAGAAATAATCCCTGATGTGGTTTGGAACATGATATGGCGTTTAATCACGGCAGCATTGAGCTGAATCTGCTGGGTAATTCTGAGCAGGCATTAGCTCCCCATCTTTTTTTCTTTTTCAAGCTAAGGACCCAAAATCAGCCGTTCTCTAACAGGGCTAAAACAGAGGGATATGAGGGATGTCTAAAATGCATGATCTGTTTGGTATTTTGAGCAAAACACATCATAGACATGTTTTTATATATCTGAGACCCATAATATATGCCTGAAAATAGCATGATAGGAGACCTTTAACATTGTGGTTGTGAAAAGTTGACCCTTCAGAATCAAAGACATTGACATTTTATTCAGTATGAGATTTTGTGTCTGTGCTAGCGTTTACTGTAACGTATGACCTGGCTCAAAAGGTCACAACAAAGAGGAGACACACCATATCAACGGTTTAACAAAATATGTTTATTAAAGCAAGTAGTCCAAATTAGCCAAATTAATTAAGTGCAAAACAAATGAAGCATGAGGTGTGGATGTCAGTGGTATCAGTAGCAGATCCGGCGTCACGGGCGGGCCGGGGCCCGCTGTTTTAATCAGGGCTGAATACAACATTTTAATTGTTTTATTATTATGTTTATTGTTGTTATTTGTAGGGCTTTGTCCTAATATTTATTTTTGTTTTAAACTATGTTGAAAGATTTGTTTAATATCATTTTTTTATTTTGCTATGAAATTCTGAAGGAAAGGCTGCGCGCGAGACTGGTTTTTCGCTGGGTTGAGTCGTGTGGGTTTTTGAGTGAGATGCGGCACAGAAGCCTGTCAGTTTACTCTTGCTAGGTTAGTTTGGCTATTATCATTTATATGTATCTGCAACAATGGATATCAGGAAGTGGTTCATGAAAGGAATATGGCAACTCAGCGCCAGATGCAGGCACATTAGAAGACATCAGTTACGTTCAGGGCCGTGGGAAGTAGGGGTGCTGAGGGTGCTGCAGCACCCCCTGGTGGAGGACAGGGGATCTGCACTTCCACAAGATTAAATGCAAATATAATACCAAAAAAAACGAATTTTCAGCCTTGATGTAACAACATTCATAATTAAGTAAAGATAACACCCTTTTCACCCCGGTTACATTTTCCATTTGCCCTGTACGATGGGCGCTGTAAGTGATGAAAGTGGGGAATGTTGGCTTATCAGGCGCCCGCAGACCACAGCCAAAGTGAGAGAGAGAGAGAGAGAGATAGAGAGATAGATAGAGAGGGGGGGTGCACCGGTACCGGCGGGGATTGTTGTTAGCTTCTGCTGCGCTAACGGATATAAGAAGCTGTTTCTACAATAATGTGGAGGGAGAGCTCTCCTGTCAGACTGAGAGGCTCAGTGAGGTAAAGGACTCTGAGGGTTTAGATAGTTCACTTTAGTCTAAGTTATCTCAGTGGGTCTCAAACGTTTTGATCACAATTTATGTAAGCAAATACTTCATAGGGACACCTTTATAATTATTAGGATAAATAAAAACAGGTTTGAAATCA
>NW_011355863.1:0-2963 GCF_000735185.1 Notothenia coriiceps
CTGGACAGCAGTCAGATCAGCAGTCTTCCCCATACTTGTGATTTAGTTTACTGAACCAAGCTGAGTGTTTTTCAAGGCTCAGGAAACCCTTGCAGGTGTTTCGAGTTAATTAGACGATTCAAGTGATTCGTTGAACACCCTACTAGTATACTTTTTCATGATATTCTAATATTTAGAGATAGGATATATGAGTTTTCTTAAGCTGTATGCCATAATCAGCAATATTAAAATAATAAAAGGCTTGCAATATTTCAGTTGATTTGTAATGAATCCAGAATGTATGACATTTTTGTTTTTTTAATTGCATTACAGAAAATAAAGAACTTTATCACAATATTCTAATTTTCTGAGACAGTCCTGTACATGCAATGCAGAGTACTAAGTTCATTAAATGTAAAATATATTCTGACCCGTTTTCGTTTTTGTATTGTTTTCAGGGTAAACGATAAATTGAATGGAATTCAGTCATATATTTAATCACATTTTGATTCCAATGTTATGGCTCTTTTATCCTGGAAAAGAAGCTGAAGCTTTTTGCAAAGCCCTTTTCAACATGAATGGGCAATTGTCTATTCATCAGCGATCATCCCTCTGACATTAACAAAGATTGATACATCACGCATTTCACAATTCACTGTTCGAGCGCAACGACGGCTAGCCTGGAGCAGCAATTCAGAAGAAGTGGTGCAATTATTGACAGGTGATTATACGTTTCAGAATCTACTCAAGTCGCGCGCTGGCGGGCTCGCACGTTAGTTCCTGTAGCTTTTACATCCCTAATTAGTAACGAACTTCAGTTGTATCAGAACGCCAGGTACAACTTTTGGCACCATGAAACCAAATACATTTAGCAACGTCATTCAAATAAAACAATAGTTCTAATGCTAAATGTCAGCTACTGCGTTTTAGTGAACTACTTAATGTCCGGCAGCAACAGAGAGTGCATTTGAGGAAAATATGTGAAACAAACACAGCAGCTAGTTTCTGGAAGCCTTACACGTTAGCCACCATTAATACGAAACTGGACCTGATGTACCTGACTGGAAAAAGAGGACCTTGTTGGAATAGTTGCCTACACGTGGAAATGAGAGAGTTGGACACTTTCCCCAAAAGCCAGCGAAGTCTTCTGGGCTTAAGGACTTCAAGACAGGTGGAGAAACTGGACACACCGCAGTGCCACCATGAAGCACCCTCACACCGGTAAGTCAGCCATCCCCGTCCCCATCCATACTTTCTTTGTGGCCTATTTGAAGACCAAATGGCAAACGATAGACGGATAATAGCGTTACTTTATTACTGGGTATGTGGTTGAAACACGTACCACCGTTTTTGCCTGAATTTAGCTGGTTGTCTTAAGAATAGTCAGGACTATACTATTACTGTATGCGGTAGTTTAACAGTAGCTAGCTATCCTCAAACAGAAATTCTGAGTAGGCTACAGTCTAATAAGGACGGACAATTTCTTTAATCAGAAGTCACTGACTCAGGGAAGTCATTTCATGACATTTACAAATCAATGATGGCTCCATAATGCCAGGGAGATAGCATGAACTTGGTACTAAAAAGTAACTTGAAAAGACCTATAATATTAGATTCACCTGTTGCCTTTATCTAATGACAAGTCGAGATATCCCATGCAGATGTGTACTGGTTGCTTGTTGGAATTGGTTGATTTTAAAACGTGCTGCAGCATGACCTTTGCAATAGGTTTCTAAATGAATGAATGTATCGGCACATGCATGGAAGGCTATCTTTTGAAGAAATATAACATTTCAATGATTATTGAGAGATTCTTTATTCTTATTTGAAACAGCATTTATGTTTAAATATTATCCTTAGGTTGGAAATAAATGTGTTTGTGTATGTGACCGGAGATAAGAAAAATTAAGATACATTTCTGGAAGCTGCCTTTGCGTTTCAAAACCAGGAGATATGTATAATATGCAGCATTTTTTCCAACAGTGTATAGGCTTATATCCCATTAAGCCTGTTGGGGTGACTATCTGCAGCGTCCCTGCTTTTTTCTCCTTTTTTCTTATTTTCCTGTGTTCAGGACTCTTCTCTGCATCAACAAAGACCCCTTTGACCCCACAAAAGTGTGTAACCCATCAGCCAATTAGCAGGATGTGCAGCCAGTTCTTAATCCAAGGTTTTCAAATATCGCCAATTCTTCAACATACACCCTTTAGCTTATATAGTGTGTATACAAAGAGCAGATAACTGGATGTTACATTGGTGGGTATCTTGTGCATCAGTGTTTCCCTGGCATCTCTCTCCTCGGTTGAAAGCAGAGTTGCTGTGTGTTGGTAGCTGAAATGCACACCCACACAGAGCAGACAGGCCACACAGCAGGATAAAATGTGGCTTCGGGTACATTATTTCAAAATCCGGTACCTTCCCGCAGGGCTTTCGCGGAAACATGTTTTAGCTGTGCTTTAGAATGTAACCACTGTGAAAGAATCTGAAAACATTTGTTTTATTTCTCTGATTCACTGCATTGTTCTTGCTCGAGTCACTTCCTCTCTTCCTTCACAGTCTAGCTTGCTGGACCACTGCTCTCCCTTATTGAGCCAGGGAGGAGCACTAGCTTTGAATACCGTGTTTAAAAAAAGGAACCAACAATGCTACAAATGATACCTTTACCTAGTCATGTCTTGCACTGTTCTCGTAACATCTTTCCTCCTAGACAGATCAATAACAGTTTTTGAAGCGCTGCCAGACCACTCTGTCAGAATGTCGCTGTTAGCTGCTGACTTAGTGTGCTGTGACAGACACGCTTCCTTTATGTCTGCAAGCTTGGAGTAAAGGGGTAAAGGGGTGAAGGAGCCGGGTGGTGTTTTTGTTTGCGTTTGCTTGTGTGTGTGTGTGTGTGTGTGTGTGTGTGTGTGTGTGTGTGTGTGTGTGTGTGTGTGTGTGTGTGTGTGTGTGTGTGTGTGTGTGTGTGTGTGTGGGTGTGTGTGTGT
>NW_011355864.1:0-1971 GCF_000735185.1 Notothenia coriiceps
TTTATTCTCGACTGATACTCACTGTGTTGGTGTTTCTCACTTCCTGTTTCTCCTCTGTAGATAAACTCTCACTTCCTCTTCCAGTCGAGCAGAGGGGGGAGAGGGGGAGGCTGAGGGAACAGCTGGAGGAACAGCTGGGAGAACTATGCATCTGATGCTATATCCACTACCTGTGAATACACATATCACAGAGAGAGAAGTCAGAAGTGAAACTTTAAAGGTCCCCTATTCTACTGTTTCTCATCCAAAACACTCACGAGCAGTCCGTTATCAGACAGGCAAACAAAATGGTGTCTGATCCCCCCCACATACTCCACCCAGGAATCCAGCTCCTACCTTCTGGTAGAAGATTCAGGGTTCCCAAGAGCAGGCTGAACCGCTATAAGCACTCATTCCTACCTCTGTCCATTAAGCTTCTGAACATTCACATGAAATGAAATGTAGTCAAATGTAACGAAATGTACTTTTTAAATGTTGGCCATGAGAGGTAGTGCAATAGGTCGCCATTGTCAGTATGTGCGTCCGTGTATTGTGTTTGTTCAAACGGTGTATGACTGATGATATGCGTATGTCTCTTAATGTCCACTATGTTTGTATATGTACATGTATGCGGAACTGCAGGACGGAGTCCAGAACAAATTTCCTTACGGGGACAATAAAGTATATCGTATCGTATCGTAAGGAGCTGGAAATACCGCCACTATCGAGCCAAATGTTTCAGTTTTGACCTCCTTGCAATCAAGTCTCTTAACCACTGACTCACTGATAATGTTTGTCTGGAAAGGAAACGCTCAGTTCTCAAACCAATTAATCTAAAAGAAAACTAAACGAAGAAAGAAAACGTTTTCACAG
Source organism: Notothenia coriiceps (assembly GCF_000735185.1). Classification (NCBI taxonomy): domain Eukaryota; kingdom Metazoa; phylum Chordata; class Actinopteri; order Perciformes; family Nototheniidae; genus Notothenia; species Notothenia coriiceps. The sequence goes on from NW_011355864.1 coordinate 853, forward strand.
AAGAAGAAAGCTGTCCTCAGAGAGCTTTCTGTCCTCATTAGGTGTGTGTTTTTGTTGTGCTTTTTACAGTGTCAATGAACTCATCATCACCCATGTATAATGTGTCCTTTTGATTTTGATACTTGCTGCTCTCACTTAAATACAAGATTTTGACTATTACCAAACAAATATTGTGATTGCAGGACTTCAACATAAGTTAAGGAGCTGAAAAGACTGTTTCCTTCACAGACACATTTTTCAGTTTTGACCTCCTTGTGATCTAGCAGCAGGCTTCACTTCATCAAACTAACTCACAGATAAAGTTGGCCTGGCTCAGCTCGGCCTGGAATGGAAAAGCCCCGACAGAGAGAAGTCAAACAGATAAATCAAACCTAACACAGAACAAGTTTTTACAGAGGAAGAAACTGTCCTGAAAGAAGCTTTTGTCATCAGTTGTGTGCTTTTGATGTACTTTTCACAGCGTCAGTGAACTCAGCGTACCCATAAATTTCATTTATTTTTCTGCATCACGAGTTCTCTTCCTTGTGCTGCTCATACTCAAGTCGTTTTCATATATTTGTACGCATGTCATACTCAGTTTCAAGACATTGCTTGAGTTTTAGACTGAGATGTTGCTACTTTCACTTAAGGGTCTCCTATCATCCCTCTATTCCAGCCCTGTTTAGAGAAACCATGGATGTATAATAAGAACTGGATACAGCGTGGGAGGCGGGGTCTCGTTCTTTCCTATGAGAGCTGCTCATTGGCGCATGGAGGCAAAATGGCCCAACTTTTGAGAGAGCGAAACGTCACAGTAGCCCCTCATGCCTGTCAGAGCAGAAGAACCCGTATGTGCGCTCACAGAGCATGCGCCCTTTAAGCCCCGCCCCCGAGCGCCAACTCTCGGATCACTAGAATGAATGGAGAGAGAAAATAAATCTGAATCGGCTTTAAGTGCATTTTACAACTTTAAGGACTCAATGATTCTAATGAGGGCTAGAAAATTGTTCATACAGGGTAGTTTATTTAGTTAAATAAAAATTGTCCGCTGATTTACAGACGTCTCTTTCCCCATGTTAGCCAATGGGAAAAAGTTGTTTTGGGCCGAGTGACGTCACGGACTGATACGGAAGTTGCAGT
>NW_011355865.1:0-2713 GCF_000735185.1 Notothenia coriiceps
GAAGAAGAAGAAGTGACGTCAGCGGCTTCATTTGCATAATCCTTCCTCAGGGACTTATTCCGGTGTGAACGCGATCTGTACTGGGGCACTAAGTGCTGGGCACTAAGAGCGACAAAGTACTTGGTGTGAAAGCGGCTAATGGGAGTTCTCCATAGGGTTTTGGAAAATAGCTGGAAATAAGGTCTGTGGTTGAGACACATTGAAGAGACGGATCACATTTTGTTCTAGGATATTAAATCCATCAGCAGTGACCCCACTGTTGATTTCTGAAGAGTTTACGTGTCTGAAAAACGATGGTTGTTACCAAGTGGCTGAATAGGACTAAGTTGTCGAGGCCGTTGTACGTCATTACGCTGAACAAGTAAACACTCCTCTAAATTTGTTTGCCCCCGTTCTGCTTGAAAGCAAACTATTCAAACAAACGCTTCAACTCGTACCATTTAGAATCTGTATTTTTGAATATGGTCTTAAATTGCTGTGACGTTGAAGGTTGCCTCTACTACAGAACACCTCTATAAGTGATCACTTGTTTATTTGTAATAATAGAACGTAGAAAAGGGACCATCAACAACAAAACACACCAAGTTTAATTAAAATCAGGCCAATATGTGTTCCTGCTGCAAACACCATAACAAACATAACCTCCTTGGCACAGGTAACACGAAAGTATGGGATGTTTAAAATGTCATATTGCCGTGATTATTAAAATCTTACGCACATGTGGAGGGAAAGTGTTGTGGGAGAAAGGATAATCTCGCTATGTGAGAGTGAAAGCCCTCCAAAAACACAGCGAGGATGAAGTCAGCCATGACGTGATTCAGCAGCTTAACTTGGCTGAAGGCAAACTCAACACTTCTTTGTTTTTTCCATAACATGCCGCAGCAGGGCTCTGACATCAGGGATTAGTTTAGCACCCAAATCACTTTGTTACTCACGTGATGGTTAGTCGGATGTAAACAGTAGAGGAGGGAAAAGTGTTAGTTCATGCTACTTAAAGTTTCTATTAAACACAGGAATAGTTTGACCTCTTGAGGAAGATGGAGTTTGGAGGGACACAAAAAATAACATATTTCCCAAAGTGTTAGACTTTCTCTAAGTAAGTTACACATGTATGAAAAGCCGATGAACACTGAGGCATGGAATTTAATTAATTAATCAAATAACCATTTCTTTTTGGGGCTTTCAAACACATGCCACATTTTGTAACTACTATGGATAAGAAGTCAATTAAGCTACGAATGAACAGCAACCTAAATGAAAAGTCAACAGATGTTTCTTCATGACTACTTGTATGTTGTCAATGTTACGTGTCTCTTGTTATGTGTCTCAATATACTTGTCCTGTGTCCCTTGGTAGTTGTGTTTTGTCTCTTTGTAGCTTTGTGTCTCTTTAAAGTTGTCTTTTTGAGTGTTTTGTGACTATAAGTGGTTGTTTTCTGTCTCTTTGTATTCATGTTGTGTCTCTTTGTGTCCCTGTTGTGAATTGTGTCTCTTAGTAGACGTAGTTGCGTTGCATCTCGTTGTAGTAATTTTGATTGTTTGTCCTCATTTGATCTTTCTTGTAGTTGTTTTGAGTCTCTGTAGTTGCTTTCCTGCTCTTATTTTGTCATTTTCGGTCTCTGTTTTGGTCTCTTTTAAGTCGTTTTATGTCCCTTCTTGGTACACTTCTCTTCCATTGACTGGGCCACTTTGTCCTCATGTCACTTCTTTCATTTAAAATGGGTCAAGCTACATTTCTTTACTACCCCAACTCTCCAAAGTCCTGTTAAAATGCATTGGAGCTTAATGGAGTGAGCTGAGCGAAGGTCAGACGGCTCGTCTTGAAAAGAGCTGGGGAGCGGGCCAGTAGCTTTCAGCACTATTTGTTTATGGCAGCTGCTGTCCCGGGGCACGGGGCCAAAGCCGCGGCGACACAGCTGTCCCCGGGGCCGCCGGACGGAGGAGAGACACACGCCTGAGGAGAGGAGGGACCACAGGGATCCGATATCAAGCCTCCGAGAGGAACGAGGCTCCCAGGGTCCTACCGCCACCCCACTCTGTGACCAAGGAGAAAAGTAGCTGCTTTGGGTCTCTTTGTTGTTATTTTGAGTCACTTCGAAGTTATTTTGTGTATCTTTGGACGTAGTTGGAGATACTCTCGCTGAGATCCTGAACATAGAGATACTCTTAACTCCAGCTACATGCTTGCTGGGATCCCCGCTCAATGGCATAACATCAACATTTGCAAGTAAAATTATAGCCCTAGCATGCCTTTCAACTAAACGCCTCGTTCTTATGAACTGAAAAGTCAGAAAGCCCAACTGCTTCGATTTAAATAGATGGCTGGAGGACTTCCTAAACATCTTAAGTACGGAAGAAGCTGCTTTCTCCCTGTTATATTTGGTTAAGCCAGAAAACAGGCTTTGGGATAAGATAAGGGCTTTCCTAAACCATCTCGGCTGCCAACAATAAATATAATAATATAGGCTATATATAAATAAAGAGAAATGAGCTATGAAGAAACAGAAAAATAACGGTAATGATAATTAAAGAAGTGAAATTAAATGGGAAATGGATGAATAGGTGAATTAATCATAAAAGAAAGAGATGTGTGTGCATATATATGTATTTATTTGTTTGACTATTTATCTATTTATTTACCTATTAAACAATGAAGTATATCTATATTATGAAGCAAATCGTGTATAAATACAACGCCATATGCATACACCAAA
>NW_011355866.1:0-2638 GCF_000735185.1 Notothenia coriiceps
GGGGTCTCTACTCAGGGCCATCCAATCTCTGTACTCCCAAAGCGAGAGCTGTGTCCGGGTCCTCGGCAGTAAGTCGGACCCATTACCGGTGAGGGTTGGCCTCCTGCCAGGGCTGCGCTTTGTCACCAATCCTGTTTGTAATATACATGGATCGGATTTCGAGGCGTAGTCGTGGGGAGGGGGTCTGCAGTTCGGTGGACTAAGGATGCACCACTGCTTTTTGCAGATGATGTGGTTCTGATGGCTTCATCGGTCTGCGACCTTCAGCACTCACTGGATCGGTTCGCAACCGAGTGTGAACGGCTGGGATGAGGATCACACCTCCAAATAGGCCATGTTCTCAGCAGAACCGATGATGTCCACTCCAAGTAGGGAATGAGTCCTTACCCCAGTGAAGGAGTTCAAGTATTCGGGGTCTTGTTCTCGAGTGAGGGAACAATGGAGCGTGAGATGGGCGGAGAATCGGAGCAGCGGGAGCGGTACTGCAGTCGCTTTACCGCACCGTTGTGACGAAAAGGGAGCTGAGCCAGAAGGCAAAGCTCTCTGTCTACCGCGCCACTTTCGTTCCTACCCTCACCTATGGTCATGAAGGACGGGTCATGACCGAAAGAACAAGATCGCGGGTACAAGCGGCCGAGTAGGGTTTTCTCGGCAGGGTGGCTGGTGTCTCCCTTAGGGATAAGGTGAGAAGTTCGGTCATCCGGGAGGGACTCGGAGTTGAACCGCTCCTCCTTCGCGTCGAAAGGAGCCAGTTGAGGTGGTTCGGGCACCTAGTTAGGATGCCACCTGGGCGCCTCCCTAGGGAGGTGTTCCAGGCACGTCCAGCTGGGAAGAGACCAAGGGGTAGACCTAGAACCAGGTGGAGGGATTATATCTCTTTGCTGGCCTAGGAGCGCCTTGGGATCCCCCAGTCAGAGCTGGTTGATGTGGCCAGGGAAAAGAAAGTTTGGGGCTCTCTGCTGGAACTGCTACCTCTGCGACCCGACCACGGATAAGCGGGAGAAGATGGATGGATGGAATTGGTTTTGTCGAATGCTTTACTTAAGACTTGACTTGTGTGCACTGTGTGTGGATATTACTGCTGAACCACTGCAATTTGGTTTCCCTACAAGTCTGTTTCCTCTCTATTACTTTCAATCCTCATGAAGCATATCAACATTGGACTTTTTCTAAATGATGTGGTAGAAGGTTTTCCTTTCGCTCTTATGAAACATCTGGTTTGTGCATTAATGTTTTACAAGGGTGTGCAATTGTGCTTAGTCCTAGACCTGCATAACAGGAATAATATACCGAGTTGTTGTTGGTGATGTTCAACTTAAACTGAAGGTTAACTTCACCCCCTGTAAACATTTCGTCAAAACTAGGTTAATCCGAAAGCAAACAAACAACTTCCTTTGTTTCAAGTGCAAAGATCAAATTCCAAAGAAAGGTTAGTTACTGAACATAATTATCACCTCTGCAATGATTGAGTCACAAGGACCTTTCCCAAGAAATATAAACAATCAGTCATAACCCAAATATGCAAACTGAATATACACCAGAAAACATTTTCCAAATACTTATTTGTTAGGAACTGGTACATCAACTTCCGAACAGCTTATAGAAATGGAACACGAAAAAGCACTCAGCATGACTTTTGCATGATTTCATTGTGGAGGACGACATGAAGGTTAGCGTCACAACTGGTCCCTTTACAAAAAGCAATGGGATTTTTCCATTGGATTTTGGAATTTTACACAAAGTAAGATATTTTGGATAAATGTACATGTGATGGTCGACAGGATATCTACCACATATTAACAATACTTTTATGATTTTTGAAACATAATTTAACTTGCAAGAAATAAATAGCTAATGCTATGAACAAAAAGTTGCATGACTTCACGTCACCTCCACTAAGGCGGACTCATATGTTAGGCATCCACAAGGGAACTGGAAGTGGTAAAATGCTTTCTCATTTTGGGGTTTTAAGACTCATTCCTGCACCACTCAATTGTGACGATGACATTGTTTTAGCTTCAGATTGTTTACTGTGGAACAGAACCACACATTACATGACTCATTACATTTCATATACAGAGTCTCAATATAGTACTCACTTCCAGTTTAGCCTAGACTTAGAGGAAACATATGTTACCCTAAGGATATATTTAAATCTGTGCCTGTAAGGTTTGGGGAAAATAGGACCCAAGTATAGTTAAAAAATACAAAAAAAGGTTTGTTAACAAAAAGCAAGCTTTATTATAAAAAGCCAAAGGCATGACAAAAACAAGAAACTAATTAACAGAAACAAAACCGGGGTGCACGACAGACAGGAACAAACTTACATACGGGAACAGGCAGGAGACACGGACAAGCATGGGTGACAGGGACATGAAATGACGAACAGACATGGAGCACAGGGGAAGACAAGACTAAATACACAGAAGGGTAATCACAGGACAAGACACAGCTGGCAGGGGAGGCAGAAACACAAGGGCAACAGGTGAACACAATGAGGCACAATCAGACAAAGGAGGGAAACTAATAAAAGGAAGGCAAACAGGAGGAAAACATTTCAAAACAAAGGTGGAAAACATACATCCGAAACCATGACAGAACCCCCCCCCCTCAAGGGATGGATTCCAGACGTCCCAAA
>NW_011355867.1:0-2081 GCF_000735185.1 Notothenia coriiceps
TTAAAACAGCATCTCTCTAGATCAGGGGTGTCCAAGCTACGGCCCGCGGACCATTTTGAATCGGCCCTCAGCTAATTTTAAAAGTATAATGGAATATGGCCTACAAATGAAACTTGTGCTTGTCTTATATTGTACTTACACAGTAGTATTCATGTGTTAATAAGACCACTTCAAATACATTCACTCAATTAAAGTTGGAAACATTTTCTAACATATCATGGTTGATAAGAAAAAAGCCCAATTACTTATTTACATAACAAGCTTGAAATATACCCTTAATATTTCTCCTTATTATAATCAATCTGAGGCTTCTGTTTTAAGAGCTGAGCTGCCAACACTCAAGCATCATTTACCTACATTTGATTGATTTTGCTAACTCATAACTGAACTTAAGAGGCAATATACCTCACCTGTAGTGAGTGGCGAAGCCCTTCGTATATATTTTTCTGTATGTGGCCCTCTGTGAAAAAAGTTTGGACACCCCTGCTCTAAATGCATGACATGTTTAACTTGTCATTTTCATCAATATCAATGAGCCTTTTTTTCTACAGACGAGGACACAGAGGTTTCTCATCACAGAGTGGAAAGTGTTTTGGATGCAATTGTATAAATACTTTGTGATTATTTGCAGGTCTTGCAATATTTTGTAAATGTCACTTACAAAATAATAATACACATTATTGTTTGGTCCTGGCATTGCTGCCACCGTGACAACATAGTATATATTATTAACTATATTTGTTGCATGATTTATTGAGATGTACACATATTAAACTTTCTATAATATTATCATTATTAAGTCATTATCTGTGTGAACTGACCCTTTCAACAGACTCACCTGACCCTGGACGGAGGGCAAATCCTCTGATGGGACCACAGTGATGTTCATGTTCACATCAAATTTCTGCATCAACAACAGATGGAGAAAAATGAATATGAGCAGAGACTGAAATCAGGCCGTCAGAGGCCCGTAACTCTGATGAAAGAACTCAACAATCTGTAGTGAAGCACAGCTGAGAATGCATTTCCCATTTAAGTTGTTTCAAATGAAGCTTAGTTAAACAAGATTAACCTTGCTCACCTTTTTAAAAATCTGCATGTGAGCGTGCACCACCTCCAGCATGTGGGATGTGATCTCATTCAGGTCTGTGATAACTCGGATGTGTTTGGCCTGCAATGACCTTTCACCCTGAAGCAACAACACAAAGGAAAACATCACCGAAAAATCAATCAAACCATCATTAACCTCCTCATTAACTTACAGTAGAGCTGTGCAGACTTCCAATAACTTTCACATAAGATCCAGGAGAAGCAAACACCAGGGGAGTACAGTCCTGTGGGAAACATGATATTATAATTGATTCCATGATTCCTACAAACTCCATCTCACTACCTACAGAGACGCCCTCAATGCCGCAAAATCTGCTTACCTCTCCACCATCTTCATCGACCCCTCCCGTAACCCCAGGACCCTCTTCTCTACAGTCAACAAGCTCCTCAAACCCCGTGCTGACACCCTCTCTTCCTCCACTTCCACATGCAGTTAATTCCTCCAGTTTTTCTCTGACAAAATCACTGCCATTAATCACTCCCTATCCGCTGCATCTGACACACAAACATCTCCCCCAACATCCACCGCCACAATTCCTCCCTCCATCTCCCTTGACCTCCCGAGCCCTCCTCCCCACGGCATTCTCTCCCAGTTCACTCTGGTTACCCCCCCTGAAATACTCCAACTGATCAGCTCCTCCAAACCCACAACTTGCTCGCTTGACTCTCTACCCACCCCTCTTCTGAAGTCCTGCCTCCCCGTCCTCTGCCCCTACATTGTCAACCTTTTCAACTCCTCCCTGTCCCAAGGAACCGTTCCCTCTGCCTTCAAAACTGCTGCTGTCACTCCCATCCTCAAGAAACCCGGTCTGGATCCCTCCTCCCTCAGTAACTATCGCCCCATCTCCAACCTCCCCTTTCTCTCTAAAACAATAGAACGCATCATCTCCAAACAACTCCACCGCCATCTCCAAAAAAAATGACCTTTTTGAACCCCTTCAGTCTGGTTTTCGTCCTCACCACAGCACAGA
>NW_011355868.1:0-13911 GCF_000735185.1 Notothenia coriiceps
CCACATGCCCCACCCCGGAACCTGTGGTCCTCAGTCTCTGGCCTGCTTACCACCCCCCGCACCAAACTGCGAACCTTCGGGGACAGAGCCTTCAGTGTGGCAGCCCCCACCCTCTGGAACGCTCTCCCTGCGGAGATTCGCAACATCCCCACACTCGACGCCTTCAAAAGGGCCCTCAAGTCCCATCTGTTTGCCAAGGCTTTCGGCCCCTAAATCGATCTGTTGTTTTGCCTGTCTGACTTTTTGTTTTGTTATGTTTGTTTTTTGCCCTATTACTTGTAAAGCGACCTTGGGTCCCTTGAAAGGCGCTATATAAATCCAAGCTATTATTATTATTATTATTATTATTAAAGGATATTAAAATATTTGCTAATGATTTTGCCATTCTTAATGAAATATTTCTTTCTTAGCCTCACTGTCTCCTCCTGTGTGGGCTGTAAAATACTACCTCTTATCTGAGTCTTCTAGTTTTTTTTTTACTCCCCATCAATGTGTCTTTCGTCCAGTTTGATCTAGCCCAATATATTGTGTGTTCATACAAGAGCAGTCTGTATAATCAACCTGATGTCCAAGACGTATCAGTTTAAATAAACAAGACTACAATCAAACTAATAGTTTCATGGTGGATCCTGCATCATTTCACACAGTCCTCATGGTTTGGAAAACACAACTACTATGGCAACCTACAGATCTGGCAACCTTCAGATCTGGCAACCAACCTCAGTCACTTGATTGCACAACAAGGAAAATCAAGCAAGTGAATGCTTGGAGATGAAACCCTTATTCGGCTGCGAAATTGTGATTCAACATAGTCTGACATAGGTTCAGATGTCTGTGATTTTGGATGATGATAATTACGGCACTTTATTTGAATCACAGTATCAGCAAAAATCTGCAGTATGCCACGAATCTCTCATCAGAGAGAAATGTTAATGCTACTTGTACACCTCCACTCCCTGCAGACTGAGAGAAGGGGATGCCAATGGTTGGAAAACACATAAAGTATCGGGGCAGCATTTTTATTCCTAAAACGTTTTGCTGTCTGTTATTTAACATCATTAAGCGTGGGCACTAACGTTTAAGAATGATTTACCCAGGTTTAAAACTGTCTCTCAGGAACAGTAACACAATACATTACATATATACAGTAGTAAATCTAAATAGTACTAACACTTAGTGTGTTTTGTTTCTTTTTGGAAAGAGGGTTGTCCTCAAGCTGTCAGAGTGGGAGCTTCCTAAACTGGAGCAAGCTTAAACCATGTCCGACAGCCACACACCTGCACCACCCGTGTTGTGGTTCTCCATTGTTGGTGCTCTAGGCAAGAACAATCATGCACACGCACACAGTGTGTCAGTGTGTGTTGGGCTATAGCACCAAATCATCAAGCCCTATGAGCTGTTCTTTTCCATTCTGTTCCATTATTATAAAGTCATATTATACTGTGTATAAATCTGGTGTTCTCTATAAAGCTGCAACATTTGAACATATTTAAGATTATTATACGCTTAAAATAAGGAGTGGGTTTATTGCCTCTGCCTGCACTGTTTATCGTTTATTATTTTTCTGTTTTCAAATTGGTTGAATGAACTTAATCTTACAAATAAACAAGAGATAGTAAACACCACAGCCTATTCTAGGCATGACTGAAGTTGTTGAAGATACATTTAAGGTGAACAATTCTCAGCCTTGTAAAGAATGACTATTGGCAACAATGTTATGTGTGGCTTCCCACTCAACTGGATTTTAGAAGCCACAATGTTACATAACAGGGTAAAGATGTTCAGAAAGACATATACTTCTGTTTTCTCTTTATATGTTTCTAATTATGGTGTAGCAACACTTGTGGTTTCTGTGAATATCATTGTAGGCACACATGTAAATACTATTATATAATGTTGTCTGTATGTTAACTGGTCAAGTTTTTGTCCTGTCACTAGTTCTCTTGTAAAACAATGCAAGTTTGCTTTTATTTTACTAGTACATAATGTACTACATTGGCAACTGTTTGATAACCCTCCACATAGTTATTATACAATTGACCTATTAGTGCATTAATAACGGAAGCATTGCTTTTGTGTAGTAGCTTTGTTTTCAGTTTGAAAAAGAGCTGCCTGAGGCCCTACACTCATTTCTAGACATGTCACAAGAACAAAGTCTTTGGTATCAGGTCGATGCCAATATGCTGAAAACATGTAAAAGTACATGTTTTTTGCTGCAGCATCAGGTTCTATAAGTGTGAGCATAAAGCTGTCCCTGGGACAATATGGGTTTAGGGTGCAGTGAACTCACTATGAACCAAGGTATTGCATGCCATTTTCTTCTTTGATAATGCCACACTTTACGCCCATTGTTTTTGACAAAATCAGCAGGAAGAAAGCTAGTTGTATTACCTGGTGGAGCTACTGCAGGTTCCATATAGTTGTATAGGTGCGTTCAAGCTGTATTCAAACAAGTGCATGTCTCCTTGGCTCTGTTGTAATCACTCTAGTGTCTATACACCGAGAAACATAATTGATTACTTTTTAAATGAATAAATCCTGTTCGGTTGTCTGTTATTGTCAAATTCTGTCTAAGTCACTGGACTTCAAACAGTTAGGGGTGTTGTTCTCAAATATTCTCATGTATATTTTATGACTGACATTCGATTATCAGTTTACGTACATAAATAAACCAACGTTTATTTCAGTCCTTCCAGATAAATGCAGCCGTGACTTTGTTGAAATAGATGTGTTGCAGGGCATAGCAATGGCATTCCAATCATTTATTACCTGCAACAGCAATGTGATTTTTGTATACCGGGTAAACATTCAACTTTTTGTTACTGTGTTTCATGATTGTGTTTCATGTGATTCCTGCCTGAAGGGAACTTAGGAAGTGGAAACCATGTTATTAACTTCACAATGGATGCCCACGGTAAATGTTTGTTTGACTGGTTATGGATTTGTTTTTAAAAAGAGCTGGGACAACGTTATAGTGCAATCGCCGTTGGGTGTAGAAATCACATGATTTATACATTCTAGTTTATATTTAATCCATACAATTATTGATAATCTGTTAAAAATGTATTCATAGTTAATTCAAGTATAACAATATAAATGTATTTTAACTTGATACTTGATACGTGTTACCTTAATATTATATATATATTAATATTAATAATATTATAATCCTGCAAGTAATTTCAATTTACACAAATTGTATTTTTAAACTGAATACATTTGTTTCTGTAACTGTAGCATTGGGGTTCCACCAGTACTTTTCTCCTGTATAAAATGCAGTCTGTTTAACATTCACTATAAAGTGGAAAATCATAAGATTTTCGTGCAATTTCTGTTGCTATTCCTTAGCAACATTCAACCAAATGTATCCCAAATTATATAGCTATCAATTTTGGGGGAAGAGAACTATCTTCCAGCACAGCATCAGTCAGGACCCGAAACACCCTTCAAGTGTACTTTGTATGCACTGTGGTAAAGTGAGCTGCAGACACACTCGCAGAACCATTTTCTACCTCTGTGGTTGATTATAATGATTCGTCTTTGTCCGCATGTCATATCCAATCCCCAACTTGGAAGATGATAACATGTAGAAAACTCTCAGGGGTACACATGGGAATTCCCCAGACACACACACTCTCTGTTCTGTTTCACCTTTTTCACTCCTTATTCCTTCAGAGCCTAACCTGTCCTGAGTCTAAACCGTATGTCTGGGGAATATTTTTTTTTGACCTGTTTTATGGCTCCCTTGATGCATTGCAGCTGTGAGCAGTCATGTGTATCATTGAGAGGGATGGAGAGACTTGTAGACAAAATAGGGCGGTTGGGTGAGTCATGCTTCTTTTTGATAATGATGACCCATTGGTTCAGAAGTGTGTCACATTCTCAGTGGCAAGGGGAAGCATTTGACACGCTCAGGACATTCTTTGGTTCCTGCCTACTTCAATTAAGTTCCTGCTGTTTGTGGCTTTAGAGCCTGTGGCTCCACTAATCTGATGTGGGTCTGTGTGAGTGAGTGAATTAGTGTTTTGTGTGTGTGCGTGTTTGTGTGTGTCCTTGCTTATGCCTGTCATGTCCATGTTTTTGTATGTTTTTAAGACCCTGCTGCTGATGCATTTGTGTCTCACCGGTTTTTTAACTTTTTCTTTTAAAGTTGTTGTCTTTCATTCACCTCCAAAACAAGCTTGTTGTGCATTTAATCCCCCCTCTTCTGATCATTAGGTCAGACAAGGTTAAACAATGTTTGAATTATATAGCCACACTAGTTTTAATTGCTCATCAAACTCCATAAAAATGTCTTGGTGGATGACGTGCAGAGAGCCAACTTTGCTGCTCTCCAGATGAAAGTCTATGTCTGTCCAAAATCAATTACAACCTCCCATCTTGTGTGTTTATTTAATGGAATTAGTTTTATTTATCTTACATAGCTTGAGGAGGCAACTTTATTTTTAGCATTTTAAAATGACCAAACCTCTCTTGCCAAAAGACACACCACGCATATTTACCATAAGATGTACTGGATAATGATATAAGAGGTAAATCATCTTTGGCTCCAAGCCAACCCAACACTCGTCAACAATGTCACACAACACAGAAATCGTACATCTATGCATACACATTCTTAAATCATTTATTGAGTATTTATTTCTTTGTATAGTAGAATGTGAATGTCAACAATAGTTAATAATTAACCAATGACTCGCATTTTAAGACCTTTTTTTATTATGAAGGATATTTTTCTCACTGAAAAATCCCTTGTTAACAAGGCCAAATAGACTGCACTCCATTTAAATAAAGACATGCTCTTATTTGTGTTTGAATGTTATTTTCTCAAAGAAATTAGACTTTTATGGGTGTTTTTTAATATTGATTGACATAATATATTTCTGAGTTTTTTAATCTTACAGTAACTGTTATCATACCATTAGTAAGGTTATCAGTGCTGTTGGTTATTATTGACAGAAATGGCCCTTTTTTAAGAACCCAAATCTAAAAGACAGATGTAGTGATGCTGAGAGACAAGCTCTTCTTGGTTTGGTTGGGAGTTTTCATTTCCATCTCCCTGTGTTTATTAGCATTTGTTTGGAGCTTCCTGTATATTTTTAACTTTCTATCTGTCAAAGGTTATTTCAGTCCATCTCTGTCTTTCAGCGATAAGCTATCTCTTACTTCTCTGACATTGATTGCTGAATTCTTCAAGTTTAGTCACCTCTGCCCCATAAGAATTGCATACTTGCATTTAGATCAAATTACAGCAATGTGCTTATTGATAACTCGATGTGTCCAAATCAGACATGCTTGGACAGATTTATCTGCCCGTTTGTCATCTTGGATGTCATCACAGTGGCCCTCATGGCATGACAAATCAATCCAGCGCTATATTCAACAGTCCATTTTATAATAAGCTACTCCAGCATGTTTGACCTTGACACAGAGCCCATAAGTGCAGCTTTTATTTCTTGAATTTCATATTCCTTTTTTACATTATATCTTGAGTCTTTTTTGGTACCCTTTTTTGTCCTCTTCTGTTCACTGTCCTGAACACAAGGCACACATCCATTATAAGAGTATTACCCACAGTCTATCTATCTGAATAATAAGTACACCGGATGGTATTTAGTGAGGTTTTCAGTGTAACAGGCAGGGATTATCCCTGAGCCTTCCATTATCATTACCCGCGGATTCACCTCGGTAGCCATCGATGTGGTCAAATACTTGTTTTTTGTTTTTTTTATTGGTTTTGTTGCCCTAATATGATTTTACTGATATCATTTAGCGAATTTTAACAATTGCATAGTTGCTGAAATGTCAGCTAAGGGGAACAGATTAAATAGAACATCTTAAAGGCAAATAACCTTCACCTTGCCTACTTCAACACTTTTCTATTAATTGATAATTGATTGCAAATGCAGCTGCTGGACCAAATATCTCACACTGTTGTGGATGATTTTTCACACAGAGTATATGCATGACTTCACCAGCCTTTAAATGCGCCCAAGTAAGTCAATGTAAGATACAATAAAAAACTTTAAACAAAATGTTTTAAATCGCACATATTATAATTTTACCACACAATTGATCTCCAAATAGTTGTTGTTAATAATAAACACAATTAAAGCTGCAAGCAGCGTTGAGCGGGTCTTCGACGCTCCGCAGGCTGTTGTCCGCACGTCGACGTGTCGTATAGGTGTCTCGAGGACTCAGCCATTGGCAAACGTGGGAAGTTTCAAATACAATGTATTTAGGAGTTATAGCAGTGTCATAAACATTGTTTTCGACNCAAACTTTTGAACTAACTTGATGGCGAATGATCTGTCGCCATGGCAACGGCATTTGATGAAACCCCATAATACGCCTAGATGTGTTGAGGGCTGCATCGTTACCAAACCTGTGAAGTTTTGGGCTGTTTGGAGCATGTTCAATGGAGTTATGAGAAAACCGTGTTTCATGGCGAGTGATCTGTCGCCATGGCAACGGCATTTGATGAAACCCCATAATACGCCTAGATGTGTTGAGGGCTGCATTGTTATCAAACCGATGAGTTATGAGAAAACCGTGTTTCATGTCATATTGCAAACACCCCAGAATTGACATAAAGCTGTTGAGGCCCGGACCATCCACAATTATCTGAAGTCTGGTGCCGTTTGGATGATTTTCCATTGAGTTACGACAACATCCTGTTTTATGGCGAGGGATGTATTGCTATGGCAACGGCATATGATGAAACCCCATAATTGACATAGAGCTGTTGAGGCCGGACCATTAGCCATCATCTTTCATCATATGCCGTTGCCATAGCAATACATCCCTCGCCATAAAACAGGANATTGCTCCTGTGGGGATTGCCCACAGTACTGAATGTATGTAAGTCGCTTTGGATAAAAGCATCTAACAAGTGACATGACATGAAGATAGCACCTTGAAAAACTAATCGTGGTTTGAAGACTGAAAGAGGTGGGGGACCCTATCATGACACCACACATGTATATTTTACCCAGCACTGCTGCATTGACTCCACCTGTGGCTGTAACAACTTTTAAAGCATCATTATACTTAAAAGCCTGTTATTAAGTCTAAAGATGTACTGGTCTATTTTCAAGTAGTACAATGATAGTTGCAGAGTAATCAGAGAGTGCCCACCTCCACCAAGGCGATGTATTTGTGTATTTATCCTGTTTTTTTAAATTTTGTGCTGAAACAGTTGACAAACTATTATTGCTGCTTTTCATTTCAAATCCAGGTATTGTTTCTAAACCTGCAAAAGGCAATCATTATAACTTCTTGGCAGCCATGTGAAAGCAAAGCTGATGAATTCCTAAATCGTGTGAGAGCAAAGTATTTATAGTGTACTCTGCTGTATTTTGTAATGATTCATCTCAACCTTTGGGAGCTGTCCAAGAACCTGTTCTTTAACATGCAGAAAACATGTTGATTTACTACTTTACGTTCTCTCTCACAGCCTCCCCCTCTCCCAACAAATAATGCATTATGTATCTTTGTCTGTACTATATCGTATCAATATGTTGCTAACCCATTTAGCCATCCATAGATTAGGTCCAGATTCAGATAACGTCTGAATCTGGACCTTATCTTTAGCCGTCTGTGAAGATAGGTCTCATTTCTTCACCCCTGTATTTCTGTTCTGATAAAACCAATTACAAATATGAACATTCTGTTTAACTTATTCCAGTCACAGGATATTTTATTTCCAAGCATTAAAACTGAAAGTCCATCCTTCCTTCCTTTCGCCATATTTGCTGAACAGATGCAGTCAGTGTTTATTACAGCTTATCTTAAATGTCAGTGGTGTCATTGTCTGATACACTGACAGAAACGGCATGGTATGGTTTGCAGTAGCCTGTAGTACTTCCAACCAACAGCAGAGGACTCTGTTCCTGCTATGTGCTTGACTTGTATCCTTGGTTATGGTCATAAACAGTCTTTTAGAGTCAATGTACGTTATGTACATAACCTACTATAAACATTTATAGAAACAGAGTTTGGAGCCAAAGACACTAAACACTCAATTTTCTCATCAAAAGAGTAGTAAATAGGTTTCTTTTGATAATATCTGCACCTTTGGCCTGTCTGTAAGCCCTTCAGATGAATTTATCTGACAAAAGAGGGTGCCAAATGGCAAACCCTCAGGGGAGCAGAAAGTGTTAAGCCCCTTCAAAGCCCAGATAAAGCCTGCGTTACGGTATTGAGCCCCTCATCATTATCTTTGTTTGGGTTTGTAAGGACTAGAGAAATCCAAAGAAAAAGGCAAGCAATGTTTTTAGTTTACCATTATTATTTCAAACCGTATTTATGGTTAAGAGCAGGTATTACTCGTAGATATCACAAACAAAAAGCTTTTATTCAAAGCTATAATTTCTATTTTTAAGCTTATAGACTGATACGACTGTAGTGGTAAATTCTGAAAAGTTTTTTGTAATAGTCATTTACACTAATATAAAATGAGTCCCATGATTGTCAGTTTTTTTATATGTTTTCTATTAATGAATACCTATCAAAATGGTGTCCATAACTATGAAAATGTACAGTATATTGTGTTCCCTCCATGTCATAAATTTTCTCCCTTTGTTTTGGCCACAATGAGCCCAAAGATTGCTTAAAACATGTGGCAGTACCTAACTCTCCTTTGTCAGCAGGGGTTTTGTGTGTGTTAAGAGAAGGACTTTACTGGTCCGGTGTTGTCTCAGTTATATTGCATCAAATATTATAAAGATGGGCTCCTTGGTTACTTGCTTCCTTCTTAATTAGCCTAGATAGCCTAGTTAGTATTAGTGCTTAAATGTGTATGTAAATTAGTGATAAATGTGAGTTAGATTCATGACATTGTGGTATACTAGAAAACATTACTTGTAGTGCACTATGACTTTCCTGGATATTTCAGACTAGGGAGAACAAAGAAGGAAATACATACCATGCTAATAAAAGGTGACAGTAGGAATACAGATTCATTAGATGGAAAGGAGACAAACTATGTTTAGGTATTGAGGATTTTGGGAAGAAGTTTGGGATATGATTGTGTCTGGGTCCTATAAAACTCAGCGGCAAAACAACAGCCAAAATAATATTCTGATTTGTCTACACCTCCCGAATAGGACATAGAAATGTCAGCAGGTGGATGGGCCTCACATCCCCTGCTCTACGCACCAGTTAAAGATTCATGGTTAGCACCCCACGAAAGTTAGTGCAAAATAATGAGTCTGCTTATCAATGGATCTTACCAGCAAATCACATCCAAGGAAAGGAATTGTTCTGCTTGTGGGTGAGGTGGTCCCTCCCAATTCATCCATTATGTAATCCCCTAGCAGTGCAAGTGCATCCCTAATGCAGCATTAAGTCACTGCACTATTTTATTAAATGTATGAAATTAAGTAACTAACGTAGATTTTTTGAAAACTGGTTCCTAGGATATTGTAAATCGTCTGGGTCTGCATGTGCTTCAGGACTACTTTTATACTGCATGACTATCACACACAAGGACAGGCCTGAACAAATTACTACTGATATAAAAGCCAAGGGACAGAGGTATACAGGCCTTGAAGGACTTTGTAAGTGCTATTGCCCTCTTTTTCTCACCACTTTCATCTATGTCAAGCACATAATATGGTGAAATATAAAAACAAAAAACAGCAATTTGCAACAACGTTTATTATGTCTCCTCCGGATCACACTGCAATTTGAAGTAAAAAGGGTGAGCTGTCCTATCACTCTAGTGTTGTTTAAACTGATGATGATGGTATGGTGTGCGCTAGGTGCAAGTGTGGGTTCAAACAGTAAACAGCAGGTGCAGTGTAAGGGATAATCATTTTGTACCAAGAGTTGGTTTGATCAGTGGGTTATTCGAGGACAGAGATTAGTATTGCACCCTTATGTGTTTTATTTCCTCTTATTATCGATTAAAAAAGAAAAATCTCCAATTTTTGTCAACTTATTTGCAAAGACAGCAGGAAGATACTGCAGCAGCATGATAACCTTTAGGGATTACAACTGAACAGTCTTACATTTGTGGATAGTCTTAATACCGTTTGTAGGTAGGGCAGTACATGTAAATGCAGACCCTATTGAATGGCACACAAAGTAAGCCCTTATTAGCCAACAGTGTAACATTCTCCACTGAGCTGTTACCTTACTGTTTTTTTTATATCTGGGGTTATAAAAGACTGATAAAACATGAGATTGCAGCAGAGAGGTTCTCCAGGAGTGAGGGCTGCTGTAGAAGCCACTAACTGCACCCTTTAGGATTATAAAAGCAAAGGTCTTTATAACCTGTTATCCTGGCCTAAGGTATATATTTTAGAACTGTGATGTCTTCGATCCAAGTCTAAGGCCGCCCTTTTATCAAATGTTCACTCCATTCCTTTCCAAATTTCCAACATCCATTTTATGGAAGACGAAGGAAGAAAATGAACTGCCCTTTAGCCTCTGGCAACATTGTCAAAATCACATTCTGCATCTTAAACTTGCTTGGTCAGTTTAAAGAGTCCCTCTGCTAACATTTAGTATAATATTATTTCAAGGGTATAAACATTGACGGTGGCTACCTTTATTTGGTAAGTGCTGATACATCAGGGGCTGCATCTCAAACGAGTTTACTTTCCAGCAACATGCATGCAGGCAAACACACTCAATCACAGTCACAAATGCAATAGTGTGACAATGCCAAAGGAAGAAACCCACTTCCTATTTAACTCGTTTCTATGTTTTCTGCCTCCTCATTGGAGTGGTGTGATTAATGAGGCGTTCGCACCTCACAATAACTTAGGTGACTGTGGAGAGAGAGAGAGAGTGCATGTTGTTCTTTCAACCAATGTTACTCTACGGCAAACTATGAAAGACAAGTGTTGAGATAGAAAGCAGAGAAACTTGTCAGAAAAAAATACACATTTCCTTTTAATAATAAGCAATTGAGATTTCACTCATCTACCTGTCTCTCAAAAATGTATTTTCTCTAGCCACACAATTGCATCCTTCCCCAATGATAGGATGGTCTCCAATGATGTGTTTCCTTAAAGTTCATTGTAACTGCCAAACAATGTTTTTCTCCTCAACATATAAAAGAAGAAAGAAATACCTTTTCTCCTGATAACTATGTTCATGGATGGGTTACTAGTCGGTCTCACTTTTGTTTTCATCTTCCTCTGCGTTCCCTTCCCTCCTTGTGTCGTTTTGCCCCAGGCCAGAGTTTTAGGTTTGGTATTTGGCCCACCGGATTTCAGGGAGGAAATGCAACCCAGCCAAAACAAACTACACTACCAGCTACTGGCAGGAGGGAAGACATTGTGTACCAATAATTTGCTTATGGTTTGCAAATTAAGGGCTGAATTTGCTCCCAGCTATATTCTGCATCTGTCACTTCCTTTCTTTTCCCTTACACCCCAGAAATGCATCGAGGGGCCTTTCTGTCCCTCTTCCTCTGTTTTCAAGAAGAGTTGCAAGGAAAGTAGGATATAAAATTCTTGAATATATGAGGCAGAGAGGGTATCAAGCGCTCATGTAAATTATCCTAATATTTGCATCTGGGTTTCACAGTGAGAAAGGTCTCCAACACTTCTACTACCCAATTCCAATTTCATCTAGCGGATAATTGTCAATTCAACCAGGAGTGTAAATTCCATCAATACCCCCCATCAATCCTCCCTCTCACATATACGCTGATATTCTATCTCGCTCGTTTGTTTGCCTGAATGACTTGTTGCAGCGCAAGGAGGGAGGTGATCCGTTTTCAAAATGTACTATTCTCACTGCTGCCCCTGCTATTGCTTTTTCCCTTGCTTACAGATGAGACCAGATTTGCTTTTCAGAGCTGATATAAGAAAAACTGGATTTGTGTGGGAAATATTTGTGTTGTTGCTGATATGTGTTTGTTCCTGTGTACATAAACCCCCAGGATGTGACACTATTAAAAAGGACATGTGCAACATTTATATCTTCACCATCAGGCTTTTCATTTCCCCTGTTTTTAAAAAAAGCCACATGATTTCAAATATAGTTTGGATCTGACCCATACCCAACAATGGAAGCCTACCAATAATATCCCCTTGTGTCCTGCCACTGTCATAAACGTCACACTGACAATTAGGTATTTCACAATACCAGCAATTTCATAGTCGATACAAATACCAGTGAAATGTCACAATAATCAATATAAATCACATGTACTTTTATTCTTTAGCACATTGCTGTAATTTGATTGAATACAGTTTACAGGTCCTATTTCCTTTTCTAATATCCATTTGATATTCCTGTGAAAACATCTCCTATATATTCATTCAAGTTTTTCTCCCCAAAAAAGGTTTGAATGATTATAACATTTTGACAAGATTTGTTTTAGTAACAAACCAAAATACAAGCATTGAATAAGCAAAAAGTCATCGTAATAACTGGTTTATTTAAGAGGCGCCATTGGTCCATCGAATGTAATTAAGATTAAAAAAGCGCTATAGGATGATACTCATCGTTCCACTTGTCATTTTTGACTTTCATTTAACAACAGTTCTGACGTCTCCACTTTTTTGTTATGTAACACAGTATTTGCCCGTTTTGAGTGGGAGTTACCTACAATGTTTCAATTCTAAATGTATGATCAAATGATTCATCATGCAGCACCCTTGGGTAGGAGCATATTCAAATGGTTAAGATCATTTGGTGCCTCTGGAGTTGACTCCCTATTTCTTTCTCCAGCAAAAGTAGACAAAAATGTAGGAGAAATTGAGTATTTAGCTACATGAGGCTTAATGACACATAGTACACGCCCACACATGTTTATGTACACAGGGCCAATGCTCCTCAGGTAATAGAGTGGCAGCATAATTGTTTGTCTAGCCACCTGACCCTGACGGCTATAGAAGAAACAAAACGGGTAAAGGAGGATGAGTGGGTTAACAGAAAGAGGTAAAAGGAAGATAACTGTCTGGTCTATTGGATCTCTGTCAGATGGACACATGCAGAAGTCATAGCAGACTCAATGACACACACTGAATGGTATCACAACTACTGATAAAGGCTGTGACTACTGTAGAGATTGTAAGGGATGACATGGCAGAAGATAAGTAATGGAGTTATGGGCCTAGGTTTAACACATGTACAGTATTGATTGAAAAGGGAAATCCTTTTAAAATCATCAACACTCAACGGAAGGTCAATGGCGGTTACAAAAAAGCAGTAGAAGCTGAAAAGGCTCCAGCTAATAGCAGATGAACACTGTACAATTTTGATGCCACTTGAACCTTGATATACTGATACCATGCCCTACTGAAGTGGTATGGGATAGGCTTAACATACTGTTTTTGAAAGCAATGCTACACTACAGTATGTGTCAACTAGGGATGAGCAATTGATAAAAAAAAAAAAATCAAAAGTAACATTGTGGCTTTCTAACCAAAAACCAAAAAATCATATTGTATATTTTAAGTACTTAAGGTATAATTAGGGTCTGAGACCAGAGGTCGGCGAAGACCCTATAATCTCCTTTTTTTTCATCAATTGCCCAGCCCTAGTTGACACATACTGTAGTGTAGCATTGCTTTCGAAAGCCCACGCAGCCCACGTGACTGCAACTCGCATGATCGCAAAGCGAGCGATAACCATGCAAAACCCACACAAAACAGGGAAAACGACGGGCAAAAGCCCATAAAAAGTGGCCTAAATCATGACAGTAAGTAGCCCACATTATTGATATAGGTCCGATTATTTATTATTAGGGTCTGAGACCAGAGGTTAATCCCTCGCCATGGAACACGATGTCATAACCAACTGACATGCACAGAACGCCACCAAACTTCACATGATGGTTAACACTGCGGCCCTGAACAGCTCTACGTCAAATCTGATGTTAAATAATGTGGCGTTACCATGGCAACGAATCCCTCGCCATAAAACACGATGTCGCTGTAACTCCAA
>NW_011355868.1:13951-26683 GCF_000735185.1 Notothenia coriiceps
AGCCACTTACATACTCATTACTGTGGGTGAAGTGTCTCAGGGACACAACGACATGCTGACTGCAGTGGGACTCAAACTTGCTACCCCCTGATTCGAAGCCCAGCACTCTATCCACTGAGCCACAGCCGCCCCACTTCATCATGATTGACTGTGAAGAGTTTACATTTAGCTGTGAAGATATCAAGTTATTTCTAGGTCAGATGTGTAGTTTGTGCCTAAATAGTGCTCCAGCAGAAGTTTCCCTTGTCTTGTTTTCTGAGCTGAGTAACATGGGGACACAAAGAGCTGATGTTGGACACACACTTTCCTACAGTGCATCCTGGTACATGTAGGCAGCATGCCAGGGGAGCAGGGGAAATTAGCTTACCTAGCCAATATTTAGGTCAGAGTTGGAGCAAGTGGGCCAACTATTGCAAACATTGAGCTCTGACTGCAATTTGTCACAAAAGTGACTGTACAGCATATTTGGACATCTCCAGTAAGAATAACTTGACGTGGTGCAACATCAGATTGTGTCGGTGAGAGAGCTGTTACTCCCTTAGCTTCTTAGCACATTACTGGTTTAGTTTGATGTAGTTTCACAATTTAAGATACGATAAGATGGACCTTTATTTTTCCCGTGGGGAAATTCAGGAGTTTAAAGCAACACACTGAAAAACAGGAGAATACAGAATCACACAAGGATTATACAATAAAATATATAATAATTATATAAATAACTGTTAAAACAAAATATAACAACAAGGAAAAACGTTGATATTTTGGATGATCATGTATACATATTTGAGTTTGGGTTATTAAATATATTGACATGTATGTGTGCAGATGGGTGCAGGTCAATGTACTGTATGTTGAGTACGGATTACTTAAATGGTTACATGGTTAGCCCCTCGGCTTTGAGCCTGATGGCTACAGGCTCAAAGGACTGTCCGAGGCGCTTAGTGGCTCATGGCTGACTTTATTTCCTTTTGTGCGGCTTCCTTTCACATCAGTTCAGTTCTTGCCAAGGTTGTTTCTTTCAGTCTATTTGTCCAATTGTTAAACATCTATATTTGAGTGTCTCCTAACCACCATGATATACCACTGGAGCTTTTTGCAATACTGTAGTCCCTTTTATTCTTAAACTCTTTAAAAAAAACCTTGTTTCATCATCATCACAAGATCAACTAATTGCTCTCTAGTCTAGGGAGAATGAGAGGGAGGAAAGAGGATTTGGAGTGGGCAGATAAGAATAGCAATATAGGGAAAGAGAAAGGAAAGATGAGAGATATGAAACAGGTGAGAGAGACAGAGAGAAAAGTGTTGAAAACCAAGGATGGATAGAAGAGATGAAGGACTATATGGCTGAGCAACATGAAAGTGGATGTGCGCCACAGCTGGGCCAAAGCTGGGGCAGCCTGCTATTAACAGCATGCAACGGTGCTGAGAAGGGACTGTACAGTGTGCCTCAATCTGTGTGTCTGGTCTGTGCCAACCTGTGTTCATCCTCCCATACACACCTAGTCTCTTTGCTCCAATAACAACCTTTGTGTAGGTCCGTAAAGCCAAGGGTTTCCAACAGAACATATTTTTAAGGAGAACTTTGCTCCTTTCAATCAATAACTACCAATAATCTGGATGAGCCCATATCAAAACCTTTGTATATTATAACACATGTTTATCTTTTTAGTTAAACACTCTCTATCTGAATTGAGATTTGTCACCTCTGCTTTAACTATTATTTCTGTTTATGACATGGAGTTGTTTGTTACATTGAAATGTCACTTTTAGGGAACTGATATTATTATGATGTTGCTATAGAAAAGGGTGTCAATCACAATATCTGAGGAGTCATTATTATTCCTACTTTTGTCTTGATCCAAATCAATGTAACAATCAATAGGATTTTACTCTGTTTTTCATATGTAGCACTACGTGGACTTGCATCGTGTGTTGTTATTTTACATATTTTATAGATGTATACCAACTGAATTTTATTCCATCTTTGAAATAATTTTTGACGACACTTTGTCAGCGCTGGCTCCAGCCTAAAGCAAGCTCGAGACCTTTTTTAGGATTTTGTCTCGAGTGCTGATCTCAAGCTGGGTTCTTTATGAAATCCCTTAGAGCAAAGCATTACATGTTGCAGGGAGTGCTCATCGTGTAATAGGTTCATATAGGCCTGTTGACATGGACAATAGAAAACACCCTGAGGTTGTATTAGACGCTGTACGACAATAATGTACACAATGTGTAAATGCCACAGCATTAGGAACACCCAGACTTTCGAATAAATACTATTTCACATTCTGTATTAATGACCAAATTAATCATGTTTGAGCAGCTGCTCCGTTGTTTTCTGAGTAACATTGTGCTTTGATGACTTTCAGCTTGATATTCGTAGATCAACTTAGTTCTCATATTCAGTATTTCCTTTGGAGCTAGTAAGTGTTTTTTACATTTGTTTTGTGGTTGAAGCGAACTCATAGCAGAACAGTCCCCTGCTATGACATTTTGTTTTGTTTTTCAGCACCACCGATAGACTGAACAGCACATTTTACTATTGTTGTGGGAGAAGGTTGAACTTCTAATGCGCTAGTTTCTAAAACTGGATAATCTAATTTTCATCATCATCAGATATGACAGTATCCAGCTGTGAACATATTCTACAATGAAAGGAATGGCATTTTAGTTGGAAAGAGTGGGTGCCTAGACAGAAGGGAGAAATAGCAGGCTATCCAAAATGAATCAATACTCACTTATCGGAGTACCTTCATAAGATCACTGAACTGTGTTTAGACAGCTGCCTTTCAACATAGGACATTATGTGTACCTGTATGCAACCTGATGGTCATTTGAAATCCAGTTTACTGTAAACAATACTGTTAAAAAAGTTAGCTAAAATGTTGAGCAGTGTACTTAACTGCACTTTAGATATTCTACTATTTATATTGCTCAGTTTAAAACAGAAACACAGTTTACACACTGTGGAAATGTTGAGCTTACAGTAAATTATATTTTCATTTCATTTCAAAACCTTTATTTAACCAGGTAGGTCCCATTGAGATCATTGATCTCTTTTTCAAGGGAGGCCTGCAGAACTACATAGTCTAACACCTTTCAAGAAAAGAGCCAATCACCAGCTGTTCAGAGTCAAGCTGAGACCGTATGGTGAGAGTAAGGTTTCAACCGCCTTCTTCAGCAAACTGGACTCCTGTTCTGAAGCCTCATGGGTTGTTGGTTGGATTTCAGCAAGTATATTAGGCCAGAAACATAATACATACAAAGGAAATAGTACCGTAAATGCACTTAAGGCTTTAGGCTGGAGCCACACGGAGACGAAACAGTCTTTTTATAGGTGGATGGCACAATGTATTTCTAACAATCGAATGGTATTAGAGAATGTATGAGGAAGGGAAACTTTGTTTATACATTGAGAAAACCCACTGAAATAATATCAATACAACAAGACTGGATCAAAAGGACAGACAGCACTGCGTTTTAGTCCATCCTAAAAACTGTAGTGTTGAGAACAGAACAAGACAATCTGTTCGTGCACAATCCACAGTGGGAGGCTCCAATGTTTTTTCCTAGCAGAAAGTGATGCTTTGGTCAGGCTAGAAAGCAACATACATTAACACATCTAACACCTACAAAAAAAGGTTAATTGTGACACTATTTTTGATGTTTGAAAATCACACTACATCATGCAGTACCAGCTGATCTCTTGCCTATTTGAGTGCTTTGGGTTTGAACACTTCTGTGTAGTCACAGTGCCAGGATACAATGCAGATTTCCATATTCAATGCTTTGGACTGTGGAGAAATACTAACTAGAGGATGCTAGCACACAACTCCAATAATGTGGTACAAGAGGAGAGAGGGTTTCCTGTGCCTGCTATGCTTTATAGTTACAGTTAAGTATTCGTTTTTAAGACTGAGCAGGCAGTGAGATTTCATGTAAAAGGTTTATTTGCTCTCTATATGCTCTGGGTGTGCACTGAGCTCCTTTAATGTGATAATGGGTTTTATATCAGATTGTGTTACACTACAGATCCAAGGAATGCAATAGAGATACAGTATGACAGAGAGCAGCAGGGAATACTTTTGTAACGCTTCTGAGCACATGAGTACTGATATCAAATGGGTTATCAGACAGCATGTCTATTTACCAAACATGAAATTCATTTGAATGGTTGTACCTTTATTTGGGGAAGCGGTAGTTTATGCAGGTAGCACATACATCGGTTACAGAAACAGATAGAAACAATAAATACACAAATTAAATAAGTCATCAGACCCCAGATTAAAAAGTTTAAATGACTATGTTTACTTGCCCAAACTATACAAATGTATAAGTTATATAGTCGCTTATTTGACATTTGTAAGCATACCAGCCAACATGTTGTCATTTCCAAGAAAGTTATTTAAGGCGTAAAATCTAAGGATTGCCCTGGTGGGAATAATCCCATTTATTATGTCCGCTAGCCCACATAATAAACACTTGATGTGATGACATATGACTTTTATTTATTTAGTCATTTAAGTTACTTTGATCATGCTTTTCTCTTCTAATATCACAATATAGTCCTTGAGCTGAGAATTCCTGATACTTACGTTTCAAGGCAACATTTTGCTAAACAGAAAGGGGTTTTGAAATAGATAAAAACCTTTCCCGGAATGCTCTTAGATTTTGAATATACTCAACTCGTAGCACTGCATCCTGCGACACAATTATCTTGGGTAGAGTTTTTCCAGCCGAGTTAATGTAGTGTAATGGTCTTTCCCTCGCATACAGGCTGCTTTTCTATCCCCCTCCCATTGTCACAGACACATTAGCCCTCTAATGCTCATTTCCTCTCACATTCTTACCTGTCACTACCTTACTTATTATCCGCTTGGTCAGATGTTCTCTTACCTTCTCCCTGCAGCTGCACTATGCTACTTCAAAGATCCTCTCTTTCATCCTCCACTTAATTTGTTTATATATATACGTATATATATCTTACACATGATGGCATTTTACATTTTTAGGGTGCCACTCTAAAATATTGCAACTCCTACTGGGGTCACTCATGCTAAAAAATATTCTTTCATGGAACTATAAGCTGCTTAGCATAAATGCAGCCACCAAATCTCAAATGTTGATGGCCTATATTACCATATTTCAGCTCTACTGAGTGAGCACAGCTCCCCGTGTGGCTTTGAATGTCCCTTGGTGGACCACAACTGTTTTTTTCTTTGGGTAAGTTTCCTCTTGCCAAATTCTCTATTACACGGTATAATGGAAGATGATCAGTTCACTGAATACACTAAAGCTGAATGTTAGTACTGACATTCTCTCTACATCGTGTGCATGCATTTAATTGATCTCTGACAGTCCCTGATGGACATTTGGTTTAATAGGGAGCATGCACACAATCCTCAGGTGGTAGGAACCCCACAGGCAAAGCGACTCACTGAAGCTGTCAGTGTATGTTTTCATTCCTGCTGGGCACCATTTGTAAAATGCATGTGTATGGTGTTGTAAGTCACTCTAATGGATGAAATGTAGCCCTCCTGACCTCCATAGCATCCGCAGTGGAATGCTCCAATGCTGTGGCTGTCGCATTCTGATCAAAAAGTTCTACTTGCCAACACTGCAGAGTGAACAGTTCTCAGTTTTAACACTATATTGGATATGTCTCTTGCTGTTAACAGCTGGAGCCTAATAATAGGCTTATGGCAGAGATGATGGCATACCGAGAGACTCTACGCTTTGTATGTCAGTTTTGTATCCTAAAGCTGAGAGCTGACCCATCCTTCCATTTTCAAGCCCTTTCAGCCAACCTTGTAAACAAAGATGTGTCACCCCTGTGTATACCATTTGATTCCAGTGCCTGTTACTATAAAGTACAATTCAAGCCAGACTTGTTACACATTTTAATTATGTAGGGCTAGTGTTTTTTGAAAAGCCTTCTTTATTAGCTGTCTGGTTGTAGAAAACATATCATTTCCAGCGCAAGAACAAGTTTGCAAGTCATCACCAGGTCCATTGAGGCCTTTTCTTTAATCAGTGCCTCCACGAGCACTTGATTATGGCGCGTCACTTCATATGGTGCCACACTTGCAGAGATTGAGTACTCTGTATTAAGAAGATATTTAAAAGCGGGACTCACTCACCATTCTCGACTGTTAGAAGGAAACAGGTCTCACCATTGATACTTAGACACATTGGGCTTTCAGCTGTTAAATATATAATGTTCCCTTGCAAGTTTTGCAACAGTGAGCCTATGATATAGAATATTTGTACTAGCAGTAAATTCAGTATTGCCTGTGCAAAGAGAGTCATGTAAGTTTTATTTTTTAAACTGCACTTTTTGTTTTCTCCAGATTTTTGTTATCTTTTAATTGCCCAACATCTATTGAAGTCCCATACATGTAAATGATAAATGGACTGTACTTATATAGCGCTTTATCCAGTCTTTAAGACCCCTCAAAGCGCTTTACATACTACATGTTGTTCACCCATTCATACAGAGCAGTGTACCTTACTGTAGGACCTAACATTCACACACATTCACACACCGTTGGCCATGCCATCGGGAGCAACTCAGGGTTAAGTATCTTGCCCAAGGATACATCGACATGTTGACTGCATGGGCAGGGATCGAACCCACAACCTTCTGGTTGAAAGACGACCGCACTCTCGTCCATGTGTGCTATAGCCACATTGAAAATCAAACTGGTGCCGATCCTTGTCCGAGCAGATTTGCTGTCGTGATGTATATCTTTTTGGGTGACTGTGGCAAGTTTGCAAGAGATAGTGCTCTGCATGAATGAGGCGTGACTCGGTGAATGACTCATAGTATGTAAATCGCATTGAAGGGTCAAAAAGACTTGATAAAGCGCTATACAAGTACAGTCCATTTTTACTGGCTACACCACAGTGAAACATTTTCATGGGGTTTGTGTAATGTGGATGATTTGACATTTACAGACCACAGTATGCTAAGATAACGTTACTAAGCAACTGCCAGCTGGCAGATCAATTGCGGATATAAACTCTCAAAACAATACTGTTAAATCAATAATTTCCTGTATATTGGCTGGTCAAAATAAACTATTGGTCTCATTCTGTGTAAAGCACACCTTGCATAACAAATATCAATAGAAGACTAGTCCATTTTTAGGTTTTAGGGCTGATCAGTGGGCACATATGCAGTACCCAGTGTAGCCAGTTTGAATGATTATAATTGAAACAAAGTGTTACAGCTGCCTCTGTGAACATTGTATATGTATATTTGCAACATAATTAATCTACATTACTTTATAATGGGATTCTTATTATAGCCTTTCCATCAATTTCTCAATCAACAAGCACAGATAATACCGGCATTCCTCTCATTTGTCAGGGACAGTGAGCTCTTGTGAACAACATAACATACTGTGCTCAACACTATAATGGAGAGGTTATATGAAGCTTTTCAGAATTGGGCCTTGAACTGCTTCACTTTAGTTTCAGCACTAACCTGATGGACAGTTCCGATGCTGAGCAGGAACCTAGCTGAGTGTTTCAGCACCATTACACTTGGACAGCTCCCCAGAAGGCTTTTCTTACTTTCTGGCAAGCTAAAATGATAATTTTCATCCGAAGACAGGGTATTGAATGTTTTCCTCAAACCCTTGACCGACTTACCCCTGCCATAATTGTATTTTTTGTGTGCATTTTCCTTGTTTTACTTTGCAGCTTGCAGTCTTGGCCAGTTTAAAGAACAATGAGATGTCACATACCTGTTCTGCAAACTTCCTTTGTGTCCACCATCACAGCCCGTCCACACAGCAGCTTTAAAAAAATCTTGATGATGGTTAAACGGCACAACGTTACGGCCCGTCTAAACTACAGGCATCAAAAAATCTTGAAGCTGGGCGTGTCTGAAGCTTGGCGATTTTTTGCGAGCAACGCGACCAACAACCGATCACATGAATCTCCCGCCCCCGACATACAAAGCAATAGCAATGTTAAAACTAAGTAATCTGGATATACAATCCCCAAACAGGCGAAAACCTACCAGTTTCACCCACTGTCTCTGCCACCTTTTTTAACGCTGCTGTGTAGACGGGTCGTTACTATATCACTATGGGGAATTTTTTTCTTTTCTCATTTGCAATTGACAGTGCTAACCATTTCACATACTTGTAGCATGGAAAAAAGAAATGTGATAGAAAAGGAAAGGAGGAAAGAAGGTGTGTTTCTGTATAATTACCCCTGAGAACCTCCTCTCAGCAACCCAACTAAGTTCAATAGCTTGGCCCCAGGCTAGGATCTACCTCTTCCTCTCAGTCTTTCTCATGTTTTCTCAATCTTTCAATCTAACCCTGACAGTATCCATCCCACCCAACCCCCCCAGTTCTCACCAGCCTACCATTTCTCTTTATCTCCTGGGTGAAGGGGAATGAAGGGTATAACGGGACTTAATGTTATGTTTCACTTCAGAAGACTCAATTTAAGTCCAGGCAGATTGATAGAGAGGTGAATACATTACTTATTAAAGAAAGGCAACATGTTGGGGGAACCAGATTCTAGCCACCTGTTCTGCTGTAGTTACTATAAACACACTTCATGCACTTGAAAACAAAGCAGATCAAAACCTTAACATGTTTTATTTTTCACACCATTTGGATAATATCTGCAAACACAACATTTAAATGGATAATCAAGAGTGTATTTTCACTTTTTTCTACTCTTTTCTTCTCACCATTTAGTTTTTTATTTTCCGGTCTCCACTTGTCTTGTTACATTTTTCAGTGAGTTCATTTTTCACTTACTGTAAAACGAGTTTACAACTAGGTTGTGCGTGTTGGTGTGTGTGCGGGGAGGGAAATTATGCTGTGTGTGTGTTTGATCTCATTGCCATAGTTGGATTTACAGCGGCTCGCATAGGGCTCTCTGGGAGGTGGTGCCATGCTGCGTGGTGTATTTAGGATTAGATGTGGTCCTGCCATGTCCCCAAACACATCCCTCTCTGCCACATTAGACATCCATTAGCAGGCAAAAGGCATTGGTAGGTGGACAGGTGAAAAACCTATAAAATATTGCTAGATAAACACAAAATATAAATAAAAAAGAAGGGCAATCTAGGTATTAGCAGAACAGTGGTAATTCATTGCATTACTGGAAAGGGGTGGTGATGAATAGCCTTGCGTTGTTGTCTTTGGAGAAACTGCTCTCTCCTGTTAGTAGCCCAATTCTTAACTATGCAAGCAGCACATTCCCTAAATACTACTTATGTTACAGATAGAAAAGTGCTAAAATAAATACTGTAAGTATTTGTTTACATCAGCACACAAAAGGAAAAGGGATAATAATAAACATTTGCAAACAAATCAGAATGTTCTATTGTTTAAATGACACATGCCAACCTTTTTGACGGTTAAAACAAACAAACAACAAAGAGACACTGCAGGATGCTACAGCCTTTTTTTAAGGATATATATAAATGTCAGCGTGTGCTGATTTTTGGTCTGGTTGTTTTCTGTGTGAGAATAAATCATCTCTGTGGGTTGTTATTGGCTTTGCAAGTGTGTGATGGCTCTCAGGCTTAATAATTGCTGTCTGGTCTTTTGTTTGGAAGCATGAGCAAGATAACACACACACATTCACGCACAAAGAGACACACACTTATGGAAGTTTTACTTCTGACACAGTGATTCTTTGACTGGACTTAATGGCTTCTGCGACAACATGGAAAGAGAAGCATAGTTGTTTTATTCAGTGTGCAGCATATCTCATATTACTTCACGCACACATCCATGTCCACACAAGACAGACAATGTCCTTGAGAGCTATAGTGACAGCAGTAGGCATGCATACTAACAAGCCACCCAGCTCACACCTGAATCCCTCTTTGTCTCTCTCTGAGGCGCATACACATGTCTGCCTGCGCACTCGGTTTGTCTAGTGCGTTCGGTCTGTAAGCTCATCAAAAGGCTTTTATGTATATCCTCTCTATAGCACGCAGAGAAAACATCACTTACACGGCCCTGAACACTTCCAAGGTGACTCTTCTACCAGCTTACACTGAGAAAGGGCAGCTGCCATTTAAGAACAAAGGAGGCACTCATAGAATTTTTAAATGTTTATTTTTTATTAGATTTTATTTAGTGGATACACACATTCAAATAAGGTGGTAAGTAAAAGTATACGTTTCTGTGAAATCCAATTCCATATGTGATGTTGAAAATAACAAGTTACATAGCAGTCTAGACTGTTGTAATTGAATCAAGTGGTAAATAAATCAGATATT
This sequence comes from Notothenia coriiceps, assembly GCF_000735185.1. Taxonomy (NCBI): domain Eukaryota; kingdom Metazoa; phylum Chordata; class Actinopteri; order Perciformes; family Nototheniidae; genus Notothenia; species Notothenia coriiceps. The sequence goes on from NW_011355868.1 coordinate 24,216, forward strand.
GATTATTAGTTAAGCCTTATATAATTATTATAATTATGTAGCACTTACACATTTCTAGCATCCTAAAAAGTTTAATATGAACTAAGTATAGCGTGATACTAAAATGACATATGACACTATATTTCTGTACATGTTTTTTGTCAGAAAGTTGAAGGAAAAATTAGCTCTGGGCAACGAAAGATAAAAATGCTAATTATTCATTTGTTGCGGAATAACAAAATGTGTCTTTAAATCTATTCATAGAGACCAACATATATATATATATATATATATTTTGTTTTACTTCACTTTTGTCTGCACACACTTATTCTAAGTATTTCCCTATCCCTTATTACACATCTCTTCTCATCAATAGTGTTAATGAACTATCATATCCAAATAATGACACAAAGACTAGAAGTTAATGTTATGTGACGGACACAGCGAGACCTTTGAGACACTTTTTTTATTTTTTTATTTTACTATACTTACTTGTTTGCCTGTCCTTGTTTGTCTACCCTCCCTCATATTGTAAAGCGTCTTTGAGTTGTGAAAAGCGCTATATAAATAAAATGCATTATTATTATTATTATTATTATTATTATTATTATTATTATTATTATTACTTTACCTCGGTGTGTGTGAATCTGTGCTGTTTGTGTGACTGCAAGTTACCCAATATCATTTTATGTCAATGGCCGTTCTTTTTGCAAAGCCATTTTTGCATTTTTATTTTGTTTAGAGCTATCAACATTGAGTGCTCAAAATCTCTCTTCCCTTGGGATCCTTTGTCTCCACCAACAGTGAGAGTATACTAGACAGAAACAAAAATATAACATTGCTGCAAGGCATTTACAAAGTGTACAACTTGTTTTACCCATGGTATAAACAAAGCACTTGGTTTCTTAAGATGAGTCCTAGGTGAGATCTTATTCTTAAAAGATTATTTTTGTGAAAGTAAATTGCAGTCCAAAAGGAGATAAACATAGGGGTAAATAACAAGGGTATTGTTTATGCAGTACAGTAGACAATACTCTTGGTGTAATGAGAGATTCACTACATTATTTGTCCCCATTACAGTGAATTTAGAGATTGTACAGATCCATCAAAAGTCCGTACATTTCACTTTGTCCTAAATTGGAGGTTGTAAGCTGAAAGCATCACTACTAGTACAGTTTAAGTATATCTTTCAATGCCAGATACTTAATGTGTGAACATATAATCATTGCGAGCTAACAGCATACACACTTAATCATAAGTATCAACATCCCCCTCATCTCCCAGTAGACCACTGGTAAGGATTGCAGCTAAGGATCAATCTTCAGCCGACACACATATTTAGAGAAGTCTGAGTGCATGTCCAGTGTCCATCTGGGGAAAATATCCATCTTTCTTTCAAAAAATATTTCCAAATGGATAAGGGCGCATGTGGGGCTGTGGCTCAGTGGATAGAGTGCTGGACTTTGAACCAGGGGGTAGCAAGTTCGAGTCCCACTGCAGTTAGCATGTCGTTGTGTCCCTGGGCAAGACACTTCACCCAAAATTGCTCCTGTGGGGATTGTCCACAGTACTGAATGTATGTAAGTCGCTTTGGATAAAAGCGTCTAACAAATGACACATAAAAAAATGACACATAATAAGAACTTTGTGCTGCAGACGTGCTTCTCAAGGTTATCTCTTAAGCAACAGTAACATCCAATTTCTCACTGATTAATTCATGACGTAAAGCTCTGATCAATTTAATAGAAGGTCATCTTATGCAAACATTCTTAATATTTTTTATAACCAAGTTATATTCCTGCCATGCCAACATGTGAATGGAAGTTTGCTATTCGACAGGCATTCATATGCAAAAGTTACGTTATTAGTAGGGCTGTCAAACGATAAACATGTTTAATCAGATTAATCACAGCTTAAACATTAATTAATCATGATTAATCGCCATTCGAACTATGTCAAAAATATGCCATTTCTTTATGTATATTGTTGTGGGAATGGAAAGATAAATGAAAGAAGGCAGATATATCCATTTTTATTAAACTTGTTCTGTGTGTCAAAATGAAAGACAGCCCACACACCTATCAATCATCAAACCGTGGGATCTTATTTAATTACGTTGTGGTGACTCTAGTTAACCATAATTCACTTTTGGGTTACAGTTCCTACACGGACCTTGTTTAGTGTAACACCGGGTATTTAGGTTGCCAAGCTAGAGCTAGCAAGGCACTCTAAGTACAATATCTCTATGGCTTGATGGAAAATAAAGAGTGGAAATCCATCTTAAATACTCCGCCTCCGACTCCTTCTTACCGGCACTACACTGGTGACCCTGCATTTTTCGAGATAGTTTCAGAAACATTTTTGAACATGGCTGAACGAGATGTTTCGTTAAGCTGCCGGTTTTGGGAGCATGCTGCGGGGCATGGTTGCACACGCAACGCGACCAACAACCGATCACATGAATCTCCCGCCCCCGACATACAAAGCAA
>NW_011355869.1:0-5632 GCF_000735185.1 Notothenia coriiceps
TTGCCTAGATGAGACGGCGAAATGCTTGATGGGAAACGACTCGCTGGTATCTCGAGCTGAGCGCTCATTAGTGGTTTTTACCACGTGCTGGTGATGAAATTCTCCAATTGGCTCGGCAAAAGTTTGTTGTTGTTTTGTGTCAGCTTTACGTCGCCCCTTCCATTAACATTTTTCATCATTGTTCCACAATGTTTATCATCATGAAATGAATATCCATATATTTTATACATACTATACTTGCACTGCTTGCCGTTTTCATACTTTGTATATCTTAGCATATTCATACACACTGTTCATACTGCTCACAGGCTGCTGTGTATATACCCCTCACTGTTTATTCATCATTCAATTAATTCTATATTTTATTCTGTAGATTGTGTACATTACTTTTCACTTTACTGCTTGTTGCACTCCTGGTTGGAAGCTAAACTGCATTTCGTTGTCTCAGTACCTGTAATATGTGCAATAACAATAGAGTTGAATCTAATCTTGAGCAGGAAAAATGTATTTAATTAGTACATATCTGACATTAACGATTAAACACATGTGTGCATTCTTTATAAATGCAAACCGAGTCAAGCCGACTCCGGAGGTGGCGGTATGCACCTTAAAGTTGTTTGCAATCCGCCAAAAAACCGAGAGAAGAAGAAGAAGAAGCCGACTCGGAGCTGTCCGACTTCAGGCGAGCTTTTTGAGACCTCCCCCGGCTGCGATCGGCTATTCTCGTCTACTTTCGAGGCGAGCCGCAACGCGTCTCAAACAAGCCTAGTAATATCCTGGTGATTATTTCGCAGATAAACCCCGCCCCCTTTAAACAAACGGCTCTTTTGAACGGCTCTTTTGAACGGCTCTTTGAAAGGAACGGAGCCATAAGATCCGGCTCCCTTCAAAGAGCCATAAATCCCATCACTAGTTGGTGTGTCAGGGGCTTAAGGTGTGACTGGAGGTTGTATGAGTCTCTCTGTGAATACATCAATGAATTCCCATTCACCAAAGTTAACAATATCATAATGGAGAGAGCTAACACTTACATAAACTTAAGGAAAGATATTGATGACCATCCAATGTCGAATAATTGTGTTATGGAGGTTATAAAACAAAAGAAATATTTTCCTTACATAGAAATTGGCCAGTTTTAATTCTATGCCTTGCGACAATCCAACACAACAGCCCTGCAGAGCCTGCGGTTCTTTGGACTGATTTTCATTTTTGGTGACATGCACAACCAAGTCCAGAGAGCTGCTGCAGATGATAGGATGGCAAGGTCATTAGAAACGGACCAGATATCAGTGTCAGTGGTAAGATTTCATTCTGAGGAATGGCGAGCGCCCCCCCTTGTGGCTCACCCTCAACACAATGTGTTTCATGCAAAGGAACGTTTTTTCTTCTTCAGCAGTTGCTATGCCTGCGTGTTAGGGGGGTGGAAGAAGGGTGGGGCTGCATCTTGACCCCCCAAAGTTTTTGGGATAATAAAGTTTACCTTGACGTTAGACAGAAGTGTGTGTACAGTCAGTAAATTGTCTGTTAGTTCTGAACAAACAAGGACTGTATAAAACGTCAAAAGATTACATTAACAAGAAGAAAGTGATTAGCAAAAAACCTTAATGGAATTTAAGAAATTAAGTTTCGTACACAGCAGTTATAATAATAACAGTAATCACATCCTCAATCACAGCTGCCTAATGCATCAGATTAAAGGTGAACAGTGCATCCTGGCAGTACACACACTTACTTTAACACACACTTTCCACATTCCTACAGGAGGAAATCAATGGAAAGGTGATCCTGAGGCTACAGTCGTCGTTAACTGCAGTACAGTATTCTTCAACCTTACATTGCCTCCTTATTTCCTTCACACAGCCTGGCATGTGACAGGTGGAGAGGTTTAAAGTCTGCAGCTGAAATATATCCAGTATTTTTTCTCCATTACTGGCAGTGGAGAAAAAGGGGGGGATTTGTGGAGTCCTGGGTGTCTGCCAGGTCAGGAACAGCTGAATGCTGTGACGCCATGTGGGAGGAATCAGGAGGCGATCCCTGATCCTGCCCGCCTCCCAGCCGCATGGCTGTCTGTTTATTTATGCTTGTGTAAATTAATTGTTGTTATATATTCATACATTTCGTCTCAACTCCCAGGTTTTTGTTGCAGCCAAAGAGCCGGGCAGCAACAAAGAAGGACAAGAAAGAAGAAAAACAAGGAAAGATTAAAAAAATAATAATAATTAAATAGTAGGAAAAAGAGAGAGAGGGCTCAATGGCCTGTCTTTGAGCTCATCAGCCAATGCCGGCCCCATCCCACTGGAACCTGCAACGGGAAGGACGGAGCCAGAACAGAACCCCTAGTGCTGTAGAAGGGTCATCACATCTTCATCTGCCTTTTTTGTATTAACCACCTTATCCTCTCCTCGGTATGATCTGATATAAATATTTCGTTTTTAAAGGTCACCTATTATGCAAAATGCACTTTTTGATGTCTTTTATACATAAATATGTGAAGCCCGATATGTAAGGAGATTCATAAAGTGTCCAAAAAGAAAACCCTCTCTATTCTCCTCCTTACCCACATCTCTAAAAACGGGGGTTCAACGGAGCTGATCCAGATTTGCTGCGTCATGACGACATTACTAAAATGTGGCTGAAATTTACACCACCCGGCCCCTAATCAGAAAAGTCACTATCAGAAACAGTGTTTTGGAAGTAATATGGTCTTTGTTTACATTACCAAGCATCGCTAACACTCAGAGCTAACCTGTACGGGAGAGAGTATGTGTAAAGAAGCAGGAAATAGAAAGGTAGTCACCTTGTGGTAAACCCACGAGAGAGAAGGCGTTTGAGCTCCATACTGTTTCAGAAATAATCCTTGATGTGGTTTGGAATATAATATGGCGTTTAATCACGGCAGCATTTGGCTGAGTATCTAGAATTCTCCTGCATGAGCTCTCGTCTCGGCTCTCGTTTTTTTTTTTTTTTAAATAGAGGGATATAAGGCTATGGGGGACCTGTTTGGTATTTTGAGCAAAACACTTCATAGACATGTTTTTTATCTATCGGAGACCTATAATATATGCCTCAAAGTAGTATAATAGGAGAAATCATTTTATTGTTTGATCCTTCCCAATATTACAGTTCTGAAACAGCCAGACCTTGGTTCAACGTCAAGAGGTTGTCTTGGTTAATCTAATTAAAACAGTCCGGATAATTTATTGTGTAAAAGCGGAAAGAGGAAGTTCTGCCAGGCTATTGTCATGTTATAGAAGTAGCTAAGCCTGATTGTGTCTGTCTGCCGTTTGGTGCTGGGCAGCGTCCTCTGAGTGTTTCAGAGATTTTCTTTGCTGCAAATTATACTTTATAATTCAAATCTAAACAATTAGTGTAGAAAAAGGCTCAATTCTGCTTTTTTTTATTTGGGCTCTTCAAAATGAACGGCTTCTAATATTACACGGTCATTTAATCCTTTTTCAATCAATAAAATGTTTTAAGTGCAGCTTTAAAGCCAACATTTAATTAGAACTGTTTTTTAAACCTTTGTTATTGCTTTGTTTAAAAGAAAACATTTACGAATAATCCAAAGGATTACTGTTATGTTATGTCTAAAAGGTTAAACATTTTTAACCTATTAGGACTTTAGACCTACTTACTGTCATTTGTGTGTAAAGCAGATTAATGTTTTGGCCTACACCTTGTCTTCCTTAAGATTAACCATAATTAATCATCATATTTGTATACAAAAACAAAAAACAATCTTGACTTTCCTTTATAAGTAAGCTTTTGCCTCTGTCTTCTCATATTTGTTAGTTTGTTTGCTTTCATTTGACATGTTATGGAAGCCCATTTCCACCACAGAAAAGACTACGTTTATCCTGCAAATCATGATTATGACTTATTTATCTCATGAATATTAGGGTTTACTACATCATTATTATGATTTACAATCTCGTTATTATGAATTACTATCTCATTATAATGACTTGCTATCTCATTATTTGGATTAAATATAATGAGATAGTAAGTCATAATAATGAATTTGTATAACAGAGTCAGATGGGGCAAGAGGCATACATCAGATGAACATGTTGTACCCAGCCGGGCGCAGTCACATATGCCAGCTTTGATAGCATCATGCCTGCCACAGACCAACATGTGTTCACTTGCATTATGGCTTGAGGCACTAAACAGAAATACTGGGCGGATTAATCTATTATATTTTGAGAAGACGTCCTAGCATTTTCCTCGAATATACATAATCTTACTTTCAGTTTTGTGCAAAGAGAACATGGTTCTCAGTATGCTTTCCAGGTGTTGTTGCCTCTTTTTTTTTTAGCTTCTTCCACCTGTTCCTAGTATTTATGCTAAGCTTGGCTTACTGTGTCCTGGCTCTATATCACTCTGAACTTTTCGTCTTACTCTGCGGGAAAAGGGTCTTCCTTCAAGCTGTAAGGAATGTTTGGCCATATTTTTCTCCCCCCAATAAGTGTGGCTCACCTTAAGGATTGTGTTTCTTGCCCCATCTTTTTAATGATAAAACTATAAAGAACCAAGTCGTAACTCAAATTATCATTGACCCCCCCCCCCTCTCACCTCAGTTTGCCCAGGGGGAAGGGGTTGAGGCCTGCATGTCAGATCCAGCTGGAGTTGAGGTTCCGCAGCTGGACCTTCACCTATTCTCCAGCTGCTTTCCACCCAGGGTCAGGACACCGGAGTGAGATTGATAGATGCGTGAACTGTAGATATAAACTGAAGCCCTCACATAGGACACGTGTTCAGGAAAAGAACAATATACAGTACACTCAGACATTCATTTCAATGGCAGCTATAATCAGGTTTATTTATACAGCGTTTATCTCAAATCTGAGTTTATAAAGTGCCTTGCAGAGCCTCATGGTTTCAGTTACTTAAATATAATGTTGGATGGTTTAAACTATACCAGATAATCATATTTTAAAAGTGTATCCTAAGTATTGTGTGTCAAAATCTGAATTCGTAAAGTAACTAGTAAATAAATCTGTAAAACTAATGTAGTTGAGTAAAATGTACGAACATTTGCTTTCAAACGTTATAGTGGAGTTAAGCAATCATACACGAGAGGCCGTTCTTGAACGTCATTATTGGTACGACGACCGAGGCGCTTGCGCCGAGGTCCGTACGCCTGTACTGGAGTACCAATAATGACGTTCAAGAACGGCCTCAAGTGTATGATTGCGATTCTATTACACAAACTATCATTGTAATCAACAATATCGTAAAATAATTTCATAATGTGGGCTAATTTGCTCCCAAACCTACGCTTTCTGCTTGAGTTAATCTCCGTCAGAAAGTAGTTCCTGGAAAGTAGTTCCCATGGTAACGGTTTGGACACTGTTCCGAAATCCACCATTTTCTCCTGGGTGTTTAAGAATGCTTTGAGACATTTGACAGCCCAGGTAGTTGACGCCAATGTACTCTTTTCGTTGCGACTTTTTTCCAACGCACTCAACTCGTCAGTCGAAACAGCCGCAAATCTTTTGTTGGTTTTGTGGTCTGTGTCCATGTCCAACCATTCATCAATACTGAGGCCCCCCAACAAATCAAAATTAACTTTAAAATCTGACATTTTGTAGCTACCGATTTCCAACGAGAGACAATGTATAACAGTGTA
>NW_011355870.1:0-3208 GCF_000735185.1 Notothenia coriiceps
CAGGCTATGACCTATTGTTTTGAAGATGAGAACTTTCACTTTGTCAATAAGGGTTTTCATTTTTTTGCAAACAAGTGCAAACAGTTGATCCTTATCAACCGTAGTGAAGTTTGTAGTGTTGCCTACCATTTCCTTTAAGGCTTCCAAGGCTTCAATGTCTCCGATCTTAGCAGCAGCACATGCCAGAGGGGGGGTCAGGGCATCACGGATGGCTTCCAGCTCCTGAACACACCACAGACTCCATCAGAAAAACTGCAACTTGACCGATGTGTAAAAATGAATCAACTTTGGCTTCTAAAGGTTTCTAAAAATTCATAATCATTGCCCTGATTTCTATGTGGGTTGAAGGTTTTTTTGTCAAATTATGCAAAAAGGAAAACAATGTTTTGTTAATAATCCTAATGGCTATTTTTTGGGTGAAGTGATAGTAACATACTGTAGTAGTCACACTGCTTAGGTCTGTGTATAGCCTTACCTCCTTGCAGCTGATGCTCAGGGACTTGGCGATGACCTGGATGAAGCGGCTATCGCTCAGACAAAGCTTGGCGCCTGCTAAGTTACTGCTCATCTCACCTCGCAGGTTCTGAGCCATCATCTGCACAGGGTAACACAAAACACCCCTTATGATTATTATTGTAATCTACATGGTGATCCAATTTTGAATGTAGGCACCAACCTCTTTCTTAGCATCAAGAGTTATATCTTTTTTGGCCAAAACGTAGGACAGCTTTGACAGGGCCGCCTCTGGAGTCATGTCCCCTCCAGCTATCAGCCCTGCATCCTTCAACACCTGAGAAGCCAAAGGTACATATGATGTGATTGATTCCTTCAACTGGACAGTCTCCTTGTTTTCTATGTAGGAAATTAATGATTCAGAAAATGTAGTAAAAACTTGAAAAGCACTGATCAACCGGCCGGTGATCGTAACAGTTTGATTTCCTGCTTGACTGGCCTTGACGGTGACTGGGTGATAAGCCTGGGGTTTGGAAATTCTATGCAGGCGAAATTCACACGCATGCATGAACATGCAATTTCCCATTACAAAATGTTTGAGTATGCTGTCAATTATCGTTCTTATAAAGAAAAAACATTGGAATAAGGCAGGTAAGACTTTAGAGAGAAATTAAGTGTGTAGTTTAAATGGGTAAGGCGACTTGCCTCGCCGGTGGCGTAAGACATGGACACAGTCCCCCTCAGACACTGGGTGCAGTTCATGATGATGACTCCATCGTCGGTGGCCTTCTTCAGCGCTTCCAGCAGAGGAGGACGGTTGTCGGGGGCATTTCCACTGCCGTACGTCTCCAGGACCACACCCTCCATGGGCGGCTGCAGGAATGCTTTCACCTGGACACAGACATATAAAGGATTCCAATTACAAACCCCAAAGATGTATTGATTACTGAACTGGCTTCTTAGCTGTGTAGAATCAAATTGGGAAATTAGTATTCCATGTTATCTTTCCTGCAGCTACTTTCACTGCAATGCATAAGACCATCCACTCTCCTAAAAGCCCATCTGGTGCCGCCTATGCAACCAGTATCTCAGTCGCTGGTTGGCTGGCACCAGGAGGCCCTACACCACATCATTAGCCATGGCATATGACTAGAATTGCTGATGACTGAAATGGCAGGAAGGAGAGCAATTAATCTGAAGGTGTTAGCAAGCATAAACTCACTTGGCAAGACCAAAGCAGTTACCATAAACTGTGAGAAGAATGTGACATTAAATGTGCCAGGCTCGGTCAGTATTTTTTGATGTGATAGCAGTTTGACAGAAATGTTTTGATGCAGATTACCAATGAAGCTCTCGTAGAGCAGAGACAGCGGGCGCATGAGAGCCCGGTGTCTAATCAAAACAGTGCCTCATAAAAGGCAGTTAAAGGCTGTAAGGAAATCTTGATAGCCAAGCTGGGCAGCGAGAGCAGATTGAGATAGTAAAGTCACTCTCCCAGCAGCCTCTGCAGGGGGAGGTGCAGCTAAATGTTACAGTATCTAGCCCAATCCTCCCTCTTTACAGGGTGATTGGTCATGGCCCATAACGCCTTCTCATCTTTCTCTGGGTTGAGCTTTGATGGCAGTTTACATGACCGGGAAGGTAACGGAAGACGGGTAATAGCATAATTAAATTAAAGTTAACTATATTTTATTGCAGGTAGACAAAACAGCAGTTTTGAGCAGTCAGTTACCTCTGAAGAGCATATCTTTTATTACATGTTAATATTGTATGAAGAAAAACTTTGTAATATGCAACCGCTACAATATTTGTATTTACTCTTTGTACAATTTGACTAAATATATCTGGTGTTGATTTTAAGGCATTTCTTACTAAAAGATCATGAAAAGACATCAGATTAAACTCTTAAAGGTCACCCATCATGCTATTTTTAGGCAATAGCATAGGTCTCGGATATAAAAACATGTTTTTGTTTTGCTCAAAATACCAAACAAATCACCCATTCTAGCCATGCTTCATATCCCTCTATTTCACTTCCTGTTTCAAAAGTGCTGATTTTGGGTATAAAGCTTTATAAAAAAAAAAAAAATTAAAAAAAAAAAGAGGGGCGGAGATTATGCCTGCTCATGCGGGAGATTCTACCGGCAGATACTGCCGTGATGAAACGCCATATCATGGATTATCAAGGATTATTTCTGAAACAGTATGGAGCTCAAAGGCTTTCTCTCTTGCTTGTTATACCACAAGATGAGTTCCTTTTTATTTCCTGCTTCTTCACACACATGCTCCCTGCCGTACAGGTTGGCTCTGAGTGTTGGCGATGCTAATGTAAACACCGACCATATTACGTTCAAAACAGTCGGGCATTGTTTCTGATACAGGGTTCCTGCAGGTTTCACCAACTCAAATTTAAGATTTGTTAAGACCTTTTTAAGACCACTTTGAATAGAATTTAAGACCAATTTCACAGCAAGAAAGTATGAAGGAAAATTGCTATGAAAGAAGAAATATAATCCCATAATTACTTTCAAAGTAAATGTATTCACGTTCAACATAAGAACGATGACTGAACATAACAGCACACAGAACTGAGTTAGCCAAAAACCAGGAAAAAAAGAACTGCCTAACCTCGAAAGTGTGTGTGTGTATGTTGGTGTTTAGCTACGGTATTTAGCATCCACAGCACCTCCACTTTTAGGGTTGACGTAGACCCAAACGTCGCCCGGAGGCAGTGGTCGCGTTAACCGAATATTTT
>NW_011355871.1:0-2766 GCF_000735185.1 Notothenia coriiceps
CTAATAAGCCCAATGTTTCAAATAAATTCAGTCAATTAAAGTTGAAAACGATTTCTAACAAATCTAAGTTGATAAGAAAGAAACCCAATAACTTATTTATATAACAATCTTGAAATATACCGTTCCTATTTCCTCTTATTATAAGCAATCTGAGACTTCTGTTTTAAGGAATGAGCTGCTAATAAAATAAATGAAACCCTATGGAGAGCTGAGGCTGTCTGTTTTCTTAAAGCATATTCAAGTATCAAGCATCATTGAGCTACATTTGATTGATTTAGCTAACTTATAACTTAACTCATGAGACAATATACCTCCAGTGAGTGGGCCAGCCCTTCGTATATTTTTCTGTATGTGGCTCTCGGTGAATAAAGTTTGGACACCCCTGCTCTAAACGCAGTCTTTCTTCACTTGCACATTGCTGCCTGTACATCCCTCAGGACAGGTTAGGTCAGTCCCTAGGCAGAGTGCATGCATGGTGACAAATTACTATATTACTTTTCTGTATATAGTTCATGGTTTACGTGTTATGTTCATGTCTGTTATGTTCATGTCTGTATTTACATATTTTACTTATTCATGATGCTGGAATAATGTGCGAGTGTGCTAGAGAGAAAATAAGTGTTGGAGCTAAGGGGCTAATTGGTGAATCAAATTGATTGTCATCCACATTTAGAGTAAAGTTAATCAAGTCTAATTTTGAAGGTGAGTGACATTTCTTTTTAGTTTTTGTTCTGATTGTAATTTAATAATGGAGCTGCAGTTCTGTCACATTTCTTCCAGCAATTACTGTTTCAACCATAATGAAGACTGGAAGAATAGCTCCTACATGCAAATATGCAACTGCCAGGACACAAGCCCAGATCTAGCAGCAAGGCACTTTGGTGCTACTTAATGTCACTGTGCACATTAATACCAACTGCCACAGACAGTATAACCGGACACCTCTGACACTTTCTGCAACAGTGGAGACAAACAAACCTTAACACATTAAACCAAAATACCGTCCTCAGACAAAAGTCAAATTCAGAATTGCAGCCTGAGATGTACATCTGCCCAGAAGTATGAGCTTTGTAGAGCTCCATCAAAATCTCTTTTTTGATGGCTCTCAACTTTTCTATTCAACTTAATGCTCTGCTTTCGTTACCATATTATTTTCAATGATATGTTTTAAACTATATATTTTGTAATCTTTCTTATTGTACATTGTGTGGTGTTTTTCATTCAGTCTTATAGCAATGCAGCCTGTAGGCATCTTCAAATAAACATTTAAAAGAACTGCTTCTTCCCCTTCAAATAGACATTACAAAACAGGACACTTTATACAGGCCTGTCTTAAGCAATACATGTTATAGTAAACTGTAACAATCTGGTTTGTAAATGGAAAGCACACCAACAGATAATAAAAAGGAGGTTTAGAGCAATTCAGTTGGCTAACAGATCCATGTAGCCCTGAGGCGGTCCTGCATGGAGAAGCATTTTGGTTATATGCATGAAGCAAAAACAATCCCCGTCTGGGTCCATAAATATACAGAACATTAAGACGTGCAAACCCTGAAATAAGTGAAAGCATTGAAGCTCACTGTCTGCTCACAAAATAACTTTACAGAAAGAAACAGGACTCCTCTTAACTCTTTAAAACAAAATACACACACACTAGTATGACAGTGATCAGTATTGAAAAGCATACATTGTAAACCCATGTCTAATTTCACAGATGCTGAGCAAATTGTCTTCTAACCTAAAGAAAACGTGTTTGTGCGGGTGGTATAATTTGTGCAGCTGTGTGTGTTTGTGTGTGTCTCTTTGAGTGTGTATTCATCTTGGATTCAGACAATGAGAGAAAGTCAGGGAGGCGTGACGAGAGCTCAAGTTGCAGAGGGAATATCTATGCAATTGTGTCTGTTCGTACATCTTGACATACTGTGTGTGTGTGTGTGTGTGTGTGTGTGTGTGTGTGTGTGTGTGTGTGTGTGTGTGTGTGTGTGTGTGTGTGTGTGTGATGAGACCAAAACAGTGCAGGGGTACATCTCTGCATTAGGCTACAGTGCAGAACGGACCACACACACACACACACACACACACACACACACACACACACACACACACACACACACACCTCTTCAACATTCAGAGGCCGTCCCGTATCTGCTTGATGCAAGGTGACAGTTTCACTTCTAAAGCGATTTACTTTGAAATAAAGAGTCGCACAGCCTCACTCACTGCTGCAGAGCCAATGAATAGACAAACGTCATTTTGTTTCAACTTTAAACATCGACTTGCTATACAGTTGCATGCATTTGTAGAGAAGATCAGTATCTCTCTCACATTCTGAAAACCTAGACACATTTATTGCATGTCAATCATTAAAAGGTATATTTCAAGCTTCCAAAAGACCAGCATACAGTTCACTGAATCAAAGAGATTAGCATTTTAGAGATTATGAGAAACCTACAGATCCATCAGGTGAAAACAGGGTTCAGGTGTGTGGATATATTGCTTTTGTCAAACTGGGGGGGGGGGTATTTGTATTTACTCGCCAAAAAGTGGAACATTTATTTAGCCACAATAGCAAAACGACAGCTTAAGAGCTTTCCTGAGTGACCACATCCAGGGCAGAGTTTAACCTTCTTACAAACAACAGCTCCCTGATGGATATCTGGCTGGATGTGTGTGTGTGTGTGTGTGTGTGTGTGTGTGTGTGTGTGTGTGTGTGTACACTTGGGATATACAGGCCTTTTGGCAGTCTCCTTTTCATTGTTTTGCCAT
>NW_011355872.1:0-2603 GCF_000735185.1 Notothenia coriiceps
ACAAGGTTCAAGGCTTGTATTGGTGATGCGTACATAGCTACAGTGTGGTTGTTATGATGATGAAAATTAGGTCACAGGCTCCACCAACAGGGCAACACAATAAAACAGAAAAAAGAGTGCAAGTAACTACAACACAATTTTGTTTAATGTTCTTATAATTCGACATCGCCCTTTCTGCCACTCAATCACAGCCAAGGCTTGACTGATCTTCAGAGGTCCTTGGGAAGGGCAAACACATTTCAAATTGCCTGATACTGGTCAGGAATTGATAAATAAAACCGTCTATTCACATTTGTATACCATTTTCTCCTGTGTAGTCTAGTCCTTATAAGTCTGCTGCTGCTATAATTATCATCATTGCAGATCTGTATCTCCTTTCAATATGAGACTTCATAAGAGCATGTTGTGTACTAAAGCTTTAGAAGAGAGGGCCTCACTGGAACACACAGTCTTCAAAATATGAACCGAATAACAACGCTGTGCCAAGATAATATAATATCAGGATAATATCAGCAGTGCGCCCGCATTCACATGGCAAGATCATCAAAAACCTATTGAGTGACTCTAACAGAAAAATTGTTTGTTTTCTTTATTTCATTTTCTGACATTAAAGATGGAGCTATCTACAATAAATATTTTTTTGCCGTTGGTATTCATTTTTTGCACTCTGCTTGCCAACATAACAAAGATGTGTCTCACAGTTTCAATGTGTTTTTGTCAAGAGAATGGAAAGAAATCGAGCTCATTTTTCCTTTCAAACAACAGTGGATTGAATGTTTTATTTTTTAGTATGAAAAGCAATTAAAAGTATGGTCTGCCAGGTGGTCGTACACATTTTTGCTTGTCTGGCTAACATCTCTCAGTGGATGTCTGCACACCACCTAAACCTCAACCTAATCGAAACAGAGCTGCTTCTTTTTCCAGATAAGGACTCCCCCATCCATGACGTTCCTTTCAAAATCTGTTCCTGGGGTGTGACACTGGACAACCAATTCTCTTTCAATGCTAACATGGCTGCTACAACCCGCTCCTGTAGATACACTCTGAAACTACGAATAATAATAATAATAATACATTTAATTTATATAGTGCTTCTCATCTGCCAAGACAAATCTCGAACACGCCCATTACTTACCAAGATGGCGATGCAGGTCCTATTGTTTCATCTAATGTCTTGATTCCCTCCTGGCTGAGCTACCTGCAACTACCTCCTCTGCAGCTCATCCAAAATGCAGCAGCCCAACTTATATATAAATCCTGTTTTGCTTTTACCCTGGCCATTAACACACACAACGAAATACAAGTTTTAGCTCATTTAAAATTACACCGGTTTCACTTATTTTAAGGAAATATATCCATCCAACATCAGTTTGTAACGCCAACATCATTGCTACATGAAGACATGGTCATTTAGCAACAAACATGGTCGATAAGTATTTGTATCTGTTTTCTTTGCAAAGGGATCAAAAGGACTTATAAAATGCGAGAACATTGTGAATTGTTTTAGAAATGCATCATCAGTTGAACACGAGAGAGAGAGATAGAGAGAGAGAGAGAGAGTCTGCAGCGAGCCCCTGCTTTTCTCCCCTGTTACAATTGAACTGAAAACTTTTCTTTCAGCAATGTTCATCGGTGCATTATCAAAACCATCTTCACCACACGGAACAGTGGACTGAACACTCCTTGTAATGCCAGCGCCCGGGTGCAGCATATGAAATATGAATCAAGAAAGGACATGTGTTTTATATTTGAAAACAAACGTCAACTTTGATAGATTTGAGTCTTCGTGAGGAATAGGGATCTTGTGCAGGCTTTTCCTCTGCCTCGGCCCTTGTTATGTCTTAATAAATAAGAGTAATCTTGTTGAAGCGGAAGCAAGCTTTAGACATTCAAGCACATCGCTGAATATTTCATTAAGGTTTTCAGTGTTATCATGCAGCAGCTGATCATGAATTGAGCCTCTCCAAGCATCTTCCATCACCAAAATATCTTCTGTTGGAGTTTCTAAAGGCATTATTTCTGCCCAATGAGCTCTAGCACCACCATCCTTTGCATCTTACTTATTGATGCAATGCATGTTAACAGCACATTTGTATTTTGGTGCATTTTGCATGTTTCTTTTTATTTATTCGCTTGGTTTGCCCATATCCTTTGTTCAGAATACAAACTCTTTTTTTTAAAAGTATAAAACAAGATAAAAGAACGTGCCTTATGCTCATTTTCAGGTTAATATTAGTATTTTGTACCTCTACTGTGAGATCTTCACATCCTTTAATGTTCAAAATGTTCTTTATTTTTCTCTTTATTTTTGCCTGTTCTGCAGCGCCTCTTTTCACCCTCTGCCTAAAACCAGAGCCCAGCCTGCTCTGATTGGTTAGCTGGTTGGTTCTCTTGTGATTGGTCAACCGCTTAGTGATGTCACTATGTTACAGGAGTATACAAAGGAATCCAATGGAGGCTTTTCAGAAAGGGGCGATAGTGTGTCTGTGTGTGAGTGAGAGAAACTCCCTCTGGGATGTTATCCTTTGCAGACCATTTACATGCACAAAAACCTATAAAACACACTAAGGGAAAGGGAAACCCCCAAAAGCATAATAGGGCCC
>NW_011355872.1:2785-5472 GCF_000735185.1 Notothenia coriiceps
TCCATGGAATGCTCTTAACATCCCGATAGCAATGAATATGAAATGCTTTGACAATAAATCAATAAAAACATTTCATCTGTGGAAGCCGGGGTACTGTAAAAAGCATGACCAATCATTTTAGCCAGCCCGGCTAAAGTAACTGGATGGCCTACCTGCCTGTCAGCCTTCCATCTGTGCACAAACTTATCTCGTGCCCTCATTGGTCATGTGCACGTTCGTGTGTGTTGGAGGAGGGGCTCTGTAAGGAAGTGTGAAGGAAGAGGCAGATTTCTTCCGGTTGTGTACTTTCAAATTCTAGCGCACTCGAGTTGGTTTCTCCAAAATGACATACCCCACCTTTAAAGCTTAAATCTTCAATAAACCATATAGATCGAAAATCAAATTGTCAAAAACACCCTAAAATTCTGGTTTGCAAGAATATTATAAAATAAATAAAGCTTTATGTCTCATATTCAACAGTATTTCACAAGGTTCAGAATCTAGTCAAAGGAGATAAAGGGGAATAATCTTCAAACAACAGCCACCATCTCTCAAATCTTATCTTTAAGAAGGGATGGGGCTGTAGTTTGTCCCATGCACTTGGGTCTTGTCTTTTATGACTGTTTTCCCCCCGGGTTTGTTGAGCCTTCACATCCTCTTGTAATTTCTACTTTGTCATTTGTCCTTCTGTTATTTTTCACCCTGCAACCCTCAGGACTATAATAATATTCAGGGCCGTGTAGACGAATACAATCGTACTTAAAATTCTGCTCCGCATTCCTGCGATAGACATCCACACACTCTCTCTTCAGCGAACCAGGCGCCACACTGGCAGGTCTTGACCCCTCGCCTATTTGCTGTGGTTGGATCTGAGCAGCACAGGCAGTTCAAGGCGCCGCATTTCCATTTTGTGTCATAAAGATTACGATCATTGAAGATGATGTTGGCGCAAACCTCTTTTGTGGCGGACTTAGCATATAAATGGGAAACAGATTTAATCGCCAACAACTAGTTCATTGTAGCTGCCGGATAGGCTATGCTACACAGCACGCACAAAAGGAAAAATGCCTTCTTTTCGTAAGAATGAAGATAGTGCTAATGGATAATTAAAACCGAATCCTTCTGAAGTCTGTCGATGGGGATCAGACATCTGATGGGCTGTTACTCTGGCGACCTCTCAAATTATGCAAGTTGCCAAATCAGCTAATGCAATCCTCAAAGTTACTAGAAAGAAAAGTGCCTTACAGTCGAGTGTGACATTTGAAAAGCACAAGAAGCGCTCAGAGAGCACATGCAAGTTTTCAAAATCCTCTGAATAATAGAAAAATATTTAAAAGTTTTAAAACTGGATGAAGAATCAGACATACATGTACTTTTCAGTCCATTGCAGCTTTCTAGAAAGAGGCAAAGTTTCAAGTCATGACTACGTAAGCTTTGTCCAATGTACTGTATGTCAATCCGAGTACACGTTATGTTGTTGAAATGTAATTACCCACCACATTTTAGAGCTATTAAGTGAATGTATGACAAATAGGCCAGACCAGAGCACTTCAGTGTGAATGGAGCAAATCAAAAAATGTTGAGTGGTGTACAAGCCATGTTTGTGACTTTAGCAAATATGACCAGCTTAAAGTTGGAATATGATTGACTGACAAATGGGGGCAATTAACAAAACAAAAGGTGTGGGAGGGTTACTTATGTATATTCCAGCCTGTCCTCCTACAAAAAAACGACCATATAGGACGTTTTCGTATTTCCCACAATTAGAAGTTGCCAGTATTAAACTGTGTACACCCTGGAGGTTTAGGGGATACGAAACACAGTGGTGTTATCACATTTAAAACATATAATTAATAAATGGGTGAATTAACATACCCACATGACAGCTAAGGTCAGAAGAGCTTTATTTAACAGCTGGTCTTATGTCTGTGACCCCTCCTGTTCATTGATAAGCCTGAAACATGCACTTGTCAAGGTTCAGAGGCAAATTTTGCAAATATGGCAGTAGCCATCGATTATCTTAAGATGAGATAAGATAAGATATACTTTATTGATCCCGAGTTGGGAAATGTTTTTGTTACAGCAGCATTTAAAACTTTGTTCTACTCCACTACAATTCAGAGGTTAACCTGGTATTTTTACTCCACTACATGTATTTTAGTTACTTTGCAGATTCTGATTAATGATGTGAAATATAAACAACCCTTAAATCAGACTTTAGTTACACCTGAGTCAAATTCAGGGAAGGTGATTGTCAAGTGCCAAAATAAACTATGCAATATATTGGACGTTAAGTACTTTGTCAGACTTCATATTTATCTGTGGATGACCCCAACGTTTTTTTCTTATTCAAAAGAAGACTTTAACTTAAAGTATTCTTTAATGTTTAAATAAAGCCTTATTAGTTTGTCTGTTTTGCACATCCTCCTGTTAATATCTTTGGACGTCCTGCACTAAACTGTTTTATGTAGAGATCACTACGTATCGTCTTGATATTTTCTATTCTATATTTCTATCATGCCTTCTACTTTCCCCCAATTTTGTATGTAATAATAATATGACAATTAACTTTATTGTGAAATTAAAACAGAACGGTAAAGGAAATTACAGTTTCAGTCTATCTATTTGAAGCTTATGCATTGTACCATGAACCTGTATAGACCTGTAACAGTCAACTGCATGAGGAGTTGGAAAGGTAGTAAATAACA
>NW_011355873.1:0-3997 GCF_000735185.1 Notothenia coriiceps
TACGTAAGTAAGTACGTAGTAGTAAGTTACTATTACTTACTTACTTACGTACGTAGTAGTAGTAAGTAAGTAAGTAGTAGTGTGTGTGTGTGTGTGTGTGTGTGTGTGTGTGTGTGTGTGTGTGTGTGTGTGTGTGTGTGTGTGTGTGTGTGTGTGTGTGTGTGTGTGTGTGTTCTTACATGAGGTCCCAGTCCAGCTGGGTTTTGTCTACGTCATCCATGATGGACTGGATTCGTCGTTTAAATCTAGGTTCAAACCTCACATCGTCCTCTAAAACAAGAACTTTTGGGATGCCATTCTCCACCACCTGATGGACAAAAACATGCACATGCTCAAGTAAAAATACAATTAAAACAGCTGACGTTCTGCCAGCTGTGCAGATTGTCCCTTGTTCTACAGTACTTTTGTGATGATTGTGCTGACAGTCTCTTTATTGAACTACACAGCCCTTCTATATTAGGGTATTTACCTGCTTCCATATAGAGTAATGGCTGAGGAAGCACCCGATCTCCCCTCTGGTCAGGACTCGACCAGAGTAAGGGTCTTTGTATCCCGGCATCATCTCTATTCCTAGCGCCTGAAGCTGGGATGAATTGAGAGCCCTTATAGACACAGAGAAGGAAAATGAATGAGTAGTAGCAGTTGAAAAAGTGAAGTATTTCTTCACTTGTTATTATGTCATCATCCAAAACAGTGTCACAGCCAAAACACAACAAAGTCAAACTCAGCAAGCTGGAACAAGCGTTACATTTTGTCAGACAAACAAAGGCTGGAAAAAGGATTAGGACATTCTCAGCGGTGGATTAAAGTAAAGTACCAAGTAGGGAAAGTAAGGCAAGCCTATTGCTACAAACACCAAAGCTGTGTTTAGAGAGGATGTTTGGGTATGGATGTCAGAGGAAGTAACGACAGACGCATCACAGAAAAGTAGGACATCTCTTAACTGATGTTAAGTACATAATCTTACTTTTGTTCTGCAGACTAAACCTTAAAAGACTAAATTGCAGAGATTGTAAGGATGATTTTTTTCTGGATTCAACAGACTTCAGGACAGTTCATCACGTGCGTGCAGGGCTGTGTGTTTGTGACCTACTTGCCGTCCACTGCTTCTTCCAGCACGGTGTGTAAACCCAGCGAAGACATTGTTTTCAACATCCTGGTTCTTCTGTCCAGCCGGCGCTTCAGGTTAACCAGGATAATCTAAACATTTATCAGGAAAAATGGAGACATGATCATGAGTTTGAGGTTAAAGCAAGGGCAAAAGAAGAAAAACAACACTTGGAAACACAAGAAAGGGAAAAAAACAGCTTCCAAAACAGGAAGTGGGAGTTGCTGATTAACAGAAAAATAAAAACAGAAGTTCCCCCAGGCAGAGCCAACACACTTGCTGGAGCTATTCATTGACTTTTCATATTAAATAAATTGATCTTCATTCAAAGTTAGAATTGAAGTTGATTGTAGTAGTTGTTTATGCCTTTATTTAACCACTTAAAACCATTGTCCTTTGTATGTGGGTGTATGTTTGTATGGCTGTGCAAATGGACAAACAAAAACAATTAATGCCTGGACATTGGACTACTTCCAGTGTAAGATTCGCTATCTGGTGCCTCTGCAGTAGTTGTATTTAGAGTTGTGTGTATTATTTGTTTGTCTGTGATTTAAGGACAAATAGACAATTGCACAACACTGCTTTTAACTCACTTTATCAAAGCCCATGGTGTCCTGTGGCGACGGCTGAGAGTGCAGGTACTCAGAGGGCTCAATGTCGTGGTCAACTGTTCACAGAGAGAGGAGAGAAGCAAAAGGTTAAAACAGCAAAAACGGGATTAGAAAATAAGTACATTTCCTCCGGATTAGGGTGGTTTATTTAATCTGCTTTTCTAAAAATCTGAGAGGACAGGGGAGCCAAAAGAGTGGGAAAGTGAGGGCTGGGGATGGGAATTGAATAAACACAGAGAGAGAGAGAGAGAAAGAGCAGGAGGCAGAGAGATAATATGAAGGACGGGGATTAAAGCAGAGAGAGTTGACAGGATGTAATCTGGAAGGGTCGCAGAGGTCAAGAAGAAGAAGAAACAAACCTGAGAGGGGAAGTCATCATGGAGTGACAGATAGCTAGGTCACAACAGCTGGAAAGAGTGTGTGTGTGTGTGTGTGTGTGTGTGTGTGTGTGTGTGTGTGTGTGTGTGTGTGTGTGTGTGTGTGTGTGTGTGTGTGTGTGTGTGTGTGTGTGTGTGTGTGTGTGTGTGTGTGTACTTGCTCAAAGCCTCCGTGATGGTGTGTATGAAACTCTCGCTCTCATCCTCCACACTCTGCTGTGCTTTGAGAGGGACGGGCAGCAGACCGTAGTGTTCTCTGTTACACACATACATCTGCACGCCTGCAAAACACACACATGTATACATTGTCCTGTAAATAAAACCCTTTGACCCAAACATTCAAATAAACATGCAAATGAGACCACCCCCAGTCGTAATATCTTGTCCCCTATGCGCTAGTGTCACATTAAAGCCTACATGCTTTTCAAGAAAATAAACACTGCCGCATATAATCAAATGCTTGATGTTACTTCAAAGCATAAATATATTTGCATCTCATATCCCTTTTGAGGTATATAGAACACATTGCATTGGGTGATTTGTGAAGGGAGGAAAATGAACCGTGCAGGCTTCACACGAGACATTTGAGATTAATTAAATAATTGTTCTCATTTATAAGTGTGTTGCAATAACTTTCATTATGTAAGAGGTGTCAAAAAGTGAATATACTGCATTTATTCCATTGTAAGAAATATCCATTAGGTTTTTGTAAACTTTAAATTGGGTTGTTTCATGTTTTATTTGAATGAAAATGACTTTAATTGGAATTGAAATGTTCATTATTTTTTACATCTGTAAATGTTTTCGGCAAAGTAAGTATGATATTAAAGTGACTTGTTAAACGCAGTGAATTAGAGTACTGAAATTAACCAATATAAGCTATAAGCTATTGGTTGAAGACAAAGAAAGGCTGTAATGTGTTGACTTGAGAGATGATTATTAATGCTTACCAGTCATTTGTAGACAGACCGCATTCAAAAGTAAAATATTCCCACTTTAATGCTGCATAATTACGTGTACTTTTATGTATTGAATGTACTTGGAGAGAAGTAAGAAACTCTGCCTCAGTTTCTTTGAGGGTCTTTGTTTGTGTAAATCTGTTTCTGTTTCTCTGGATCCTTTAATGGCTTTACTTTTTTAGTTTGCAGGGGAAAGTCACACACTGTGGAAAGAGTTATGGTTGTGTTTGCTCCCTATGGATGATTACTCATGTCAAACATTGTCATCTACAAACATTTGTATTGTTGCACACTTACAGATAAACACATGGTTTCATTTTCCTCCGCTTTAACTCATCTGCATAGTCTGCACATGTGCATTACACAAAATAAAAAAAGCCCTGAGCAGTACACCCATGCAAAGTAAAGGTTGGAATACACCTCTAATTCATTCATCCATTAAAGGTGGGGTAGGTAATTTTGGAGAAACCAGATCGAGTGCGCTAGAATTTGAAAATACACAGCCGGAAAAAATCTGCCACTTCCTTACAGAGCCCCTCCTCCAACACGCACGAACGCGCACATGACCAATGAGGGCACGAGATAAGTTTGTGCACAGATGGAAGGCTGACAGGCAGGTAGGCCATCCAGTTATTTTAGCCGGGCCGGTTAAAATGATTGGTCGTGCTTTTTACAGTACTGTGGCTTCCACAGATGACATTTTTTTATGGATTTTTTGTCAAAGCATTTAAGATATTCATTGCTATCGGGATGTTAAGAGCATTCCATGGAATATAACAAAAAGTGTATCTCGAGCCGGTTTCTCAAACCTTTAAGTCAATGAGAACTGCAACAAAAGTAACAAACACAATGCAATATCCTTTTCAATTTCAAAGAACACAAATTGGGTTATCTACAGGTGTTGTTTTGTGTGGTAGAGGGTCGCTGTCATTGATGCGTTTT
>NW_011355874.1:0-4316 GCF_000735185.1 Notothenia coriiceps
TACGATAAGTAATAAGGGTATTATAACGTGAGTTATGTGCTAAGTGTGTTAGCATTTTTCCCTCAGGGCTAATTCAGAGCCTTTGTTATTACCCTAATGTTTCGTATTGCTAAAATTTTTAATATTGTCTGATAGCTGAGTTTCTTCCCGTTAAGTGGGTATGACACATTAATAGGTTTTTAAATGTTAAGAAGCCGTCAAACGCTGTTTCTTTCAGATGTTGCGATTTCCCCCCCGCCCGCGGGGGAATGGGGCTTAACAGGTTAACCATAACCAACACATGCCTAACCCTAACCCCTTACCCTAACCCTAACCCTAACCATAACCCTGACCAAGTCTCCACCCTAAAATGAATGATTCCCCTAGGTAGGCGAGTCCCCAGACATGACTGTGTAAACAGATGTAGGTCCCCACAAGGATAGTAATGCTAAGCCACACACACATACACACAACATCACACACACACTACAGCTCGGTTTCTTAGGTTTCTGTCAGAATAAGCTTAGTAAAAACTGAGAAAGGAGACAGGCAGCTGTATCTGCCTCCCAGGAAGCTCTTCAATCAGAAAGCGTCACTTTAGGAACTGTCTGTGGAATCTCAAACAGAGCCATTTTGTGTTTATAGGAAGGTTGGCATGTGACATCGGAATCTAGCCAAAATCAGCTGGTATTAAGGCCCGGACACACCAGGCTGATTTTGGCCGTTAATAGATGTCTGGCCGTCGATGAGCGTCCTGTCGCCCTACTCCGATTGGTGTGTCCCACACGTCATGTATTCTCGGCCGTGGCAACGCCCTCCACCGCCGAATCGGTAGGCTGTCGGTAAAAGTCCGTCGGCAAAAGAAATCACTCTGATTGGCTGTTCAGCTTAGCGAATCAGTGCATGAGAAGCGAAATGGAAGTGAGGGACCCAAACAAACTATTAAGAAGGCAAATCTGAGATTTCATTTAACTCCAGCTCTCGACACAGGTTCGGGAAAGCCCCATGAGCTTCTCGCTGTAGAGTGAAAATGGAACGCACACGCTATTTGTTGTTTGTTTATATCATTTTCTCTCGGTGTATCACACAGTATGTCTTCCGGTTGTTGCCTCTTTTGAATGACGAACACACACTACCGCTGCCTGCTGGTAAGGAGAGTTATTGCCACTCACGCATGCGCAGTTCGTACGTGCTACTTGGCCGTCGGCTGAAGTCTTTGCGGTGTGTTGTGTTCCAGTGTGACTGTTGGCCAAGACGCAGGAGACGTGAGGTGATACAACAGTCGGGTCAGTCGGGAAGTGTTCTTTGGTGTCGGTTTGGTGTGTCAGGGCCTTTAGACGGTCTGATGAGAAGAGTTTATTCCCGGCGCAGAATAGGTTTGGTTATATTCAGCTAATGTGTCTGGTGCAGTCACTTGAAGACCATAGAGTATTTGCTGTAGTCTGAGTTTAGCCCTGATATCTTTGGCCTTTTAAATTCCTATACGTCCCAAAAGCTGAGCCGTTCAGTTTTCCTTCCTCTGCCTGAGTATGAGTATGTATCACAGTATTTAAGAAAGACTTTTGGATTGTGACGTTATGATATAAACAAAACCGAAAACCCAAGCTAGCTGTCACTTCAGTTCAAACGACTGAACAGAACTGTCACTGACAGTTTATGCCCCCTTTCTTGCCCCACTAAATCAATACATGGAGTATAAAGTTACCTCCCAAAAGCCAGTTAGCTTAGCTTAGCATAATGAGTGGAAATGTGGGATAACTGTTCGTCTGGCCCTGCCCAAAGGTCAACAAAACGAATCAGACATCTGTGAAGCTCACACTTTTCTGTACCTCCTTAATATAATCTGAAACAAATCAAAAATGTTTAAACAAATGTATCTTGATGCAGGGACTTTCTACAGCATATACTTTTAACATTTTTATATTCTGTTATTTTACAACAGAATGTATCTGTTGATCCAATTTAAAATCCTGATCAATCATTACATTTGTTACAGTGGGTTTCATATATGTGACCAAAGAATCAAGCACAAGTGGGCCTTGGGTCCACCACTGGGTCCGCCACTGGGTCCACCACTGGGTCCACCACTGGGGCCACCACTGGGTCCAAACATTATCACTTCTGTCTTATTTCATAAAAAACAAGAAAAGGCCATCCATTCTCTGATGTCCTGCAGGCAATCAGACAGGCATACATACAATGTATGTGTTGAGGTTTACTTTTGTTCTTACTCCAAGTGTTTATTGTACAGCTGAAGATTAACGGGTAAAGATTATTATATGATTTTCTTCTTAAAATCTGTCCTTATGTACGTGGGCTCCCATGTTTTAAAAATCGTATTTGATTTATATTTTCTATGTGCACCAATGTGCTTCCCTCCATTGCACCCTCTAACATCTTTGCCTGCATCATCATCGAAAATGTTGGTAAAAAAAACACACCTGCAACTGCTATTGTGGATGTTCCCTCTGGTCAGTTTTGTGTGTGAGTGTGAGCATGACTGGAAATTATTCCTCAGGAAAAGGTTGGAGATAATTTAACCTGTTAAGCACTGAGCCTGTTTTTCAGGTCTCAGGCTCGAAAATGACATTTCCAGAACAAATGACCATAACTACACTTCTAAAAGGGGAACATTAATAAAAACAATTCTCAAAGTAATGATAAACCTGTGAGTTGGATGTAGGAAAGTCAGAATCAATATAGATGTTTTTTATTTTAAAGAAAATTCAGATTGAACATAGTAAAAAAACTGTAAATTATAGTGTCCGTCCAGAAATTCTTTTTTGCTTATAGTGAAAACTACCCTTGGATGATGGTAAGGTAGACTAAAAGCTTTAGGAATCCAGAGTACAACATATAGTAAGTACCCTGTATCAAGACTGATGCAAAACAAGTGACATATGACCTTTTTAGAGAGGTTTAGCAAAATAATCTCCACCTCTGAGGTGATTTGGGTGGAAATGGCCGTATTTACCGTTTCTCTGGAACCCATTGGTTGATTTTGGTGATTGACATCTCTTTTTGACCGTTAGAGCCAATAGAATGGGGAATTTCCACATACACACACACCTTACCATTGAGAAATAAGAGCTATGCGCACGCAGTTTTGCATGAGAATGAACCTATCTCTCTCTCTGACATCTGGAAACGGAAAAGCAGGTTTATTGCTTATGGATTATCAGAAATCATTTCAAAATGACACAGACACATTGGATTAACCTATGGATTAACCTTCAGCAGCGTTTTTATCGTTTTAATGCCATTGAAGACCACTTTTGACCAGATAACGACACAGGTAAGCCATTTTCCCGTTTTTAGCTACTTAGCGCCACATGTTTTGACGTCTGTTCTTGTTAATATCTTTGCGAGTTCGTATCATGCAGTGATAATGTAGGTACCGATCGATTCTGTGTCTTCTCACAATGCTAATCGATGGGTTGGACGTGCAGCTACGATAAGTAATAAGGGTGTTATGAGCAGTGTTAGTGGTAACGCGTTACAAAAGTAATGGAGTTACAGTAATATATTACTTTTTGCTGTAACGAAGTAATGGAACGCATTACTAATGGCATTTGGGTAATATATTAATGCAGTTACAACACATTTTAACCCGAAATTAAATGGTGTTTTGTTTTTTAACCTGTTAAGCCCGAGAGACCCCGGTACCGGGGCCCTCCTGCAACATCTTGCAGAAAACAGTGTCTGAGGGCATGTTCATTTAATAAACTATGAATGTTTTATATCCATGTAACGGGAAGAAACTCATCTAACTGATACATTTTAATTTTCTTTTCAAAAAATAACCCACAATGCTAACACTGAGCCTCTGAATTAGCAACGAGCGAAAAATGCTAACAGATGACTGCACCAAAATTCACTCACAAAACCTTATTATTTATCTTTGCTGCACATCCAACCCATCGTTTCACATCGTGAGGGGACACAGAATCGAGTGGTACCCTTCATTATCACTCAATTATACGAACTCTCGGAGACAATAACAAGAACAGACATCAAAACATGTGGCACTAGGTAGCTAAAAACGCTAACATGGCTCACCTGTGTCGTAGTATGGTCAAAAGTGGTCTTCAATGGCATTAAAACGATAAAAAAACGCTGCTGAAGTTAATCCATAGGTTAATCCAATGTGTCTGTGTCCCCTTGAAATGATTTCTGATAATCCATGAGCAATAAACCTACTTTTCGGTTTTGAGATGTCAGACCTAGAGAGAGCTTCACTCTCATACAAAACTGTGTGCGTGAAGCCCCCACCTTTTTGTTTTACCATGTGTGCGAGTGGGGAGATTCCCCTTCGATTCTATTGGCTCTAACGGTCA
>NW_011355875.1:0-2922 GCF_000735185.1 Notothenia coriiceps
GGCCTATTTGTAAAGTGGGGGGACACAAACAGGATTTCGAAAAGTGTCACGGTTAAACTCCTTGTGAAGTGGTGAGGTGCCGCTCCACATTGCTTTTCTTCCCGACTGCAACGCTGTAAATGATTTTGGTTTCAGTTGTGTGTGTGTGAGCAGGCTCGGATTGGCCATCGGGAGATTCGGGACTTTTCCCGGTGGGCCGCTGCCTTTGGTGGGCCGCTGGCTCTGACATAGGTGGGCCGTGGACTTTCACAGCGCCGCTGCGCCGGTACCGCACCCGCCGCCGCAAACACCCGCCGTTGCGAGGCTCCGGCGGATCCGGCGCTGTGAAAGTCCACCGCCGTTGCGACGCCCGCGAGGACCCAGGTTCGATTCCGGCCTGAGGTCCAAAAAATGTATTTAAAAAAAAAATAAAAACGTTAAAAAAAAAAAATCCCATTCATCGCGTCCATTCGGGACCCACCTATCACATCTCGCCCCACACTTTGAGAAACGCTGCCCTAGAGGATGTGAGGTCCCCCCTAGAGGATGTGAGGACCCCCCTAGAGGAGGTGAGGTCCCCCCTAGAGGATGTGAGGACCCCCCTAGAGGATGTGAGGACCCCCCTAGAGGATGTGAGGTTCCCCTAGAGGATGTGAGGACCCCTGGATGTGAGGTCCCCCCTAGAGGAGGTGAGGCCCCCCCCCACAAAATAAAGCAGGTTAAAATAATTAAATTGAATACATGTTCTTTTAGTAAACACTGAAAACGGGTCCCACAGACCCAAACAGACACAAAGGTTAAAGGTGAGCATATAATAATGTTAAAATGTGCTAAATATATACACTGTAAAAAACGTAAAAGGAGTAAAAGTAGCCCCGACTTGTTTTATTTTTTGAAAGTAGCTCTCATCCTAAAAAAGGTTGGTGACCCCTGACCTGGAGAAACATGAAGTTATGTGTTCATTTTCTTCTGAGGAAATTAGACACCTCATAATCCCAGAAGAAAGCTATTTTTTACTTGTACTGTGAAACTTCTGAAACTCAGACCAGGTAAAACTGCATTACATTTACCAAGTTGGCCTGTTGACTATTTCAAAAATACATACGTTCTATGCATTTTGAGCGAATTGAAATGATGAATTGGATTATAAAACAATTTGAACGTATTGAGTTAGAGTTAGTGCAGAGATTAGGGGGACGGAGCATCTGTTCTTAACGGTCCTGTTGGTCAGGGCATGTGGTTAAGGCTGGATGAAGCAACTGAACTTCCGGTCAAAAAAGAAGAAGCCCCCCAGCAGGAGGCGAGGACATCATCTTAGACAGAGCAAGTAGTCATACGATTAGTGATGAGGCAGACATCTAACCCTCAGGGGAAACCTCTTTAAGGTCGAGGTCACAGGACACAACTCTGGAGAGGTCTGTGATCTGGATCCCAAACCGCCTGAAGAGAGACAGGAATAATAGTGCTTGGAAACGCTGGGAGGGAAATGATGGAAAGTTGTCTGCTGCCACTTTAAACTTTTGGAGAACTAGTTTTAATGTTGTGTTGCCTATAATAAGTGTAGTTTGATTCAGTCATATGAACCCTTGTTTATATGCCTTCCAAACTATGTTGCTTTATAGATAGTATATCCAGCAGTGGCTCAGTCAGTAGGGACCCTAGGGACTTGGACATGGAGCCGTAGAGTCGCCGGTTCAAGTCCCCGAACAGACAGACCTAAATATGGAGTGTGGACTGCTACTTGGAGAGGTCCCAGTTCACCTCCTGTTGTGCCGTTGAGCAAGGCAAAATAACACTTGTACTTTTGTATGACTAGAAGAAGTTGAAACCATTGTTTGATTTCAGGGAACAAAGAAACAAAAAAAGACTATAATAAGAAGAGAGCACAGGATCGAGATATCAGGAAGTATTACATCATGTTTGATGATAGTATAAGGTGCTCAGAAGATCTAAGAAGCCTTTCATTGGTTGGAATAAAACCTCAACTTTGTTTCTAGCCTTTCGTCTCCCCTGTAAGACATCCAGAGATCCTTACAGTGCGAAGCTTTAGGAGACACGACATTACCCAAAGTGATTCTCTAAACAGTCCCTCTTCTTTTCTCTAACCCTCTCTGTCAGAACAGTTCATTCCCCTTGTTCCTAATGGAGTTTCTAACGTCTAGAAACCAAGATGGAGGTTCACCTGAAGGTGTGGGAGACCCAGGCCTGGCCGGAGGTCTCTGAGAACAAAAGACGGACCCCTCTCAGGTAAAGTTCAACTCTTTATTACAGATCAGACCAATCATCTCTTAAAGGCATAGAGCCTGATAGAATCAAACAACACAACAAAACTCGTCAGAAAGTGTCCTGTCATTCACTGATCAATAACTATTAAAGAAAGCAGAGCGGTCTGTATATTAACATACATATACATATACAGGCATTATTACTACATATGGATTACATACACTGACATCATGTTGTTATCCGGTGACTGGAAAATACCCGCTGCTTTCTGCTGATCATTTACACACAGATTTATCAACAATAAAACGTGCTTCAGTTCATCCAATAAACAAACATAGGAATATACTGCAGCCAGGTCCCACAGTGCTGAGCCGTCTTTGGTTTAGGGTTTGAATCTTTTTCCCTCGTTTGGTTGTAGCTTTTGAATAGGTAGGATCCGGTAGTCTAGGGCTGACCCGGACTTCCCTCATCTTTTTGTCCAATTAAAAGGGTTCATCATCTCCCAAAAGCCACCACCGCCTGACGCACCTGACGGGTTCCTTTCTTCTCTAAGGGAGGTCTCAGCCATCCTGAACATCTGGTCTGTGTAGTGCTGTCCTCCGTTAGCTGAGACCATCTCATCTATCTTAGACAGGAGGGTTCTGACCTGCTCTCTGCTTCTCTTGGTCCTAGTTGTCAAAACACACAGTATCTACCTCCACACATGGAGACCAGCTT
>NW_011355876.1:0-2619 GCF_000735185.1 Notothenia coriiceps
CCATGGCCAAAGCATATCTCTCTGTCCCAGCCACATCAGTGCCGAGTGAGAGAGTTTTTTCCACAGCAGGGGATATTGTAAACGCCCAAAGATCCCAGCTTCTACCTGGAAATGTTGACATGCTCATCTTCCTGAAAAAAAACCTGTCTGATGAGTGAGAGAGAGTTTGAGTTGAGTTACTTGAAATCTATTTTATTGCAGGGTCTGATTATTGAATGTTCTTGTTTATTTGCACAAAGAAAATGCATACTTTTGTTTGGTAGTACTTGTTCTTGTTCCAGTCTGTTACTGTTTTGACACTTTAAATGTACTACTATACTAAAATGCTGTACAAATCAGATTTATTATTTAATAAAGAAAACATTTTGGAGTAAAAAATTTTTTTTTTATTTTTTTTTAGATTTTTTTTCCCTTCAATATATCGCGATAAATATCGTACCGTGGACTTGTTATCGCGGTATTACCGTACCGTGAGTTTTTGGTATCGTTACATCCCTAACCGATACATGTATATCCGACAGTGGCTCAGTAAGTAGGGGCTTGGACTGTGAGCTGTAGGGTCGCCGGTTCAAGTCCCCGACCAGACCTAAATATGGAGTGTGGACTGCTACTTGGAGAGGTCACAGTTCACCTCCTGGGCCCTGCTGTGGTGCCCTTGAGCAAGGCACCGGACACCACCCCACCCCCCTTACTCCCATTGCTCCCCGGGCGCTGTACAATGGCTGCCCACTGCTCCTAGTACTTGACTTCTGGTACTAAGACGTGTGACCACTAAAGAGGGTTTCATCCCTCTGATTCTATTATATTCCTTTAATAAACCTTGTTAACCTGTTAAGCCCCATAGCCCCCGACGGCAGGGCTTTTTCTTCACAAAACTGTGTCTCAGGGCTTCATAACATTAAACAACCTATTAATGTGTCAGAAACTCAGCTAACTGACGATATGAACCATTTCTACCGAAACAAAACACAACTCTAACGCCAAGCGTCTGAATTAGCACTAACCCACTGAGCACATGTAAACATAATGGGCTTAATCCTAGTCTTCACAGAGTTGCGTACAGTCAAACAGGGTAATCCTGTAGTGGTCTGTGAATGTGGTGTGGTCCTTTTCCCATGCTCCCTCTCCCTCACAGGGGAACTTCATCTAATGTCCCAGTTGTGTAGTTCAGACTGTACAACACTGTGGGAATATCATAACACATGGCCAAGAACAATTTCCTGATTCACTCAGCATTAGCAGGATTTCATGCTGGATTTGTCGGCCTTCGCTCATACAGCCAGAGAAAAATCAGGGAGCAACAATAAACACGGGTTTAAGTGGATAATGAACGTACTGTTGAGTTTTGGCAACTGGAAAAGCAGACGCTGAAGAATTGTAAATGTTATATTTCTGTTCTGTAGTCTCTGAAAAAGGGATATTTCGGTTTATTTGGTCTTTTTTTTAATCCCTCTTTCTCAGAGGGATATCTTTTTATCTCTCCTCGAGTCCTGTGTGCAATTCAGTATCTAGTGCATGCGTGCGTGGTGTGAAGAACGTTACCTGGTCGTACTCCAGCGCTCCAGGGTAGAGGGGCCAGCCCAGAAAGAGCTCGGAAATCACACAGCCCAGTGACCACATGTCAATGGCCTCGCAAAATGGCAGGCCCAAAATAATCTCTGGAGCCCTGCAGAGAGAAAAGAGAGGCGGAGAAGGTTACTCTTTTGGAGATGGTCACAATGTTAAAAAAAAAAAACTTGTAAGTCACTCTGTCACAGCCTTGGGGGGACAACATGTCTATGTTATCACAAGAGGGTCGGGGCTAGGGTCTCTGCAGCTGATGGTCTGCAGAAAATGTTCCTGGAAAGCCAAAATATATTAGAGTACAAACCCTGTAAACCACATAAAATCAATAGTAGGGGGACTTGTGGATCCAAAATAACTACTACAGGGTGGGAATCCTGAAGTCAAATGTAATACCTTTTAAGACCTTTTTTAAGACCCTTTCCATACATTTTAAGACCTCATCGCAACTTCGAGTTCTAACCGGTTACATTGGCGACACACTTTACCTCACATTGACTATATACAGTATTTATTGTAAGATAGCACAACTAAACAGCTTGTGATAACTCCTGAATCATAATTCAGATAGAACAAAGCACAAGATAATGAATTGTGTCGCCAACCCAATACAAGGTTTATTAGAAAAAGAAACCATTAGAAAGTAGTATTTGAGTTAGGCATTGATCCATCCATCCATTTTCTCCCGCTTATCAGTGGTCGGGTCGCGGGGGTAGCAGTTCCAGCAGAGAGCCTCAAACTTTCTTTTCCCTGGCCACATCATAGGCATTGATCCCAAGAGATAAAACAGACAGACTACTGAAGCCTCCTCTCCACATGAACTTCAACCTCTTTGTCAAGTTCAGGTTTAATGCAGTATGCTGTTTTGTTGCTTCTGTAGACTCACTTTGTGCTCTTTTATTCCAGTAAAACTCCTCAGAAACCATTAGAAACCAGTATTTGACCAATAAACAAAACAATTGACAAAACTTTGAACTATGAAATATATTAAACTTTGGTGAGCTTCAGCGGGGTAATGCAATATAGGAGCTCCCTCACAAATACCCAGGGGTTACA
>NW_011355877.1:0-3433 GCF_000735185.1 Notothenia coriiceps
TGTCGAGGACAAATTGACGTATGTGCTTTGTTCATGTTGTTTACTGTAGTTACTCTCACAATTATATTTAAATATGCCTCTGTGGTGACACCATATTGGGGACCATAATTCACCTTGTTTGTGTTGTTGCTACAGGGACCCTTTATGGGAAACACCGGTAGCGTTAGCTAGTCATTCCTGCTAGCTTGTCAATGAGAGCAGTTCATGTATTAACCTCCGAGTGTTTAATGGATAATAAAGTGTGGAAGTCCATTCTTAATACACCGCCTCAGACTCCCTTTTCACGGCACTACACCTCATTGTATCGCGAAACATTGCCACAATTCGGATAGGAACAATCCACGGAATGCTCGGTTCCATCTATTGCCAACGGGGAAGTACGTTCGGAGGCAGTGGCTAGCGAAATGTGCTCGGCCCGAACCGAAAGATCCACAGGCGCATGTATGCAGCGAACATTTCAAGTTTCCGGACGACTACTCTGAGAGTATGATGAAACATAAAATGGAATTTATTAATCAACCATCACTTATGCAGTGGCATTATTTTAAGGTGTCCGAAAAACACAGTAAAATAGCGGAATGCAACGTGTGCTTCGGTGAGCGGAGCGAAACACTCAAGAGTTAGACCTACACTTCGCTATTTGATCTACCTCTGGAACAAGCTAAACTAGTTATAAATATATTTATTATTCACTGTCGGGTCACTCATTACTGGATCAGTGAGCTGCGTGAGATACTGACAGGCTGTCAGGAGAGGGAGAAAGAGGGGGATTCCCCTGTGTGCAATCCAAGTCGTCTGTGAACAGTTTATTTTCAAGCTCTTCAAGCTCATGACAACATATATTCATAAGAGGATTGTCCATGGCTACTCACCGATCGCAAGTACACCATTCATGTACAGGTCTCCCTACCCGAAATCAATTGCACGAGTAAAGGGATCGTCTCCAGCAAGATCACCGTGCTGTTCATCCTCATCGTCACTGTCCCTGGATTCCTGACGGTTCTGGCCACTTGGCTCGAACCTGTATGGCTGAATTCCCCCATCCAATCTCTCCACATTGCTCAAAACTTCTTCCTCGGCTGACGAGTCCGAACTCAAATACTCCGCCATGTTTTCGTCGAATGAGCTGTTCGTGTGTTTCATAGACTGTATAAAGGGTGTGGTTACAAAGTGAACGCATAGATGACGTCACGACCTAGTTTTTCGGATCACGTGACTACTGAAAATGGCCAAAATGGCAGCTGCCTGACGGAATATACAGGTTTTGATAAAAAAGAGCTATAAAATCATTATTTACCGGGGAATATCACTGATTTCTTCAGGGTATGGTTTAAACATAATGTTTCACTAAATACTGAAGTTTTGATTAAATATCTAATGAGTGGAGCCTTCCTTTAACTAGTTGGTGTCTATTAGCGTTGGGTACTGTAAGAAATAAAATCAACGTTTATAAGGCGTAATTTAAAACTGTTTTATTCTGAAAACCGGAAATGAAATACACTGTTTTGATTTAAAACTGTTTTATTCTGACAGACCGGAAGTTCACACAACGACTTCCTCGAGTAAATATTGTTAGCTTCAATTTAAGGTTAGCATTAGCATGTGGCTGAAGACTACGTTTTGAAACAGTGAATTTAAGGTGAAATGACACGTGGTGTTGTACACTAAACACACTGTCTTTAACCCTCACTTATTGACGCTGCAATACTGTTATTAGGGAATGTTTAAATTACCACAGACATTAGAATATTATAAAATCAAAGAGAAAAATTACAGGATTTGCATTGGACACGCCCCCGTCGACGCCGGCCAATAGGAGAAGACCACAGATGACAACAGGAAAAGCAAGCCAAGAATCGACCTCTCTTCCGCCCAGCAGCCCAATGCCAACGGGAGCAACAGCTGAGGGGGGGAGCCAAGCCACCAACTCGCATATTTTCATTTGTAAATCATCGCATTATTTGTTTAATTAAATGCTGTTAACTTTTATAAG
Source organism: Notothenia coriiceps (assembly GCF_000735185.1). Taxonomy (NCBI): domain Eukaryota; kingdom Metazoa; phylum Chordata; class Actinopteri; order Perciformes; family Nototheniidae; genus Notothenia; species Notothenia coriiceps. Next base: position 1,994 of record NW_011355877.1, read on the forward strand.
CTTCCTTGGACTCTTTTCAGTTAATCCTGCTCTCAGGGCTAAGAAATCCTAACAGTACCGTCATCCGGTTCCAACATTTTGATTCCATCTATATCGTTTAGAAATGTTATTTTCGGTTCTGCTTATCATTCCTAAAGAAATGCATCCCGCTGCTTTCTGTACTGTTAGACAGGGCGGGAGATTTCACGAGCACAGTACCAGGGGAGGAAGCAAACCTCGGTTCCAAGTTAGAACAATTAACAATTGTCCGGTACCGGCATTAATAACAGTTGTGAGGAGCAGCTCAGCATCTCCCTCTCTCTCTGTACAGAGCGGTTCTGCTGCCCGTTAAACAGCTTCATCTCTATCAACCTTTCTTATGATCTTTCTCTAACTCGTAATGAAGGTAGTAACCTATGTTGTTATCACCTATATTGATCGCCATTTCCTCAATGAAGTAAAGCAGCCTCCCGCGGCGTGTCTCGCGGCGTGCTTTCCTCACATCCCAGGACTGTGAGACACACTTGGAGGATCAGAGGGAAGTCAGTGTATGAAGCAGGGTATAGAAAGTAAATGTTTTAAATGAAAAAACTAAACTAAACTTCTGTCTCCGTTCCCAGTGTTTGCGGTTTCACTCCAGTGGCTCTTTGAGAGCGTAACAGGTTCATTTCACTAGTGGCCTTCTTAAAGAGGACCTGTCATGCAAAATGCACTCTTGTACGTCTTTTATACATTAATATGTGTCCCCGGTGTTCCAGGGAACCCACCAAGTGTCAGAAAACACAACCCTCTCTCTTTTCCTCTATACCCAAATCTCAACAAAAAAAAGGGGCTGTAACGGATCTGATACAGACTGATCCAGATTTGAATTACACTGAACAAAAATATAAACGCAACACTTTTGTTTTTGCTCCCATTTTTCATGAGATGAACTCAAAGATCTAAAACATTTTCTATGTACACAAAATAACCATTTCTCTCAAATATTGTTCACAAATCTGAAAAAATCTGTGATAGTGAGCACTTCTCCTTTGCCGAGATAATCCATCACACCTCACAGGTGTGGCATATCAAGATGCTGATTAGACAGCATGATTATTGCACAGGTGTGCCTTAGGCTGGCCACAATAAAAGGCCACTCTGAAACGTGCAGTTTTGCTTTATTGGGGGGGTCCGAAAACCAGTCAGGTTTAATCATAACCCTAACATGTCACCCACTGACACATTAAAAAATGTTTTAGGGTTTAACCAGTCAGGTTTAACCCTAATCCTAACATGTCACCCACTGACACATTAAAAAATGTTTAAGGGTTTAACCCTAACCCTAACATGTCAGTGGGTCACATATTAGGGTTAGGGTTAGGCTTAAACCTGACTGGTTTTCGGACCCCCCACGACCCCCCAATAAAGCAAAACTGCACGTTTCAGAGTGGCCTTTTATTGTGGCCAGCCTAAGGCACA
>NW_011355878.1:0-1302 GCF_000735185.1 Notothenia coriiceps
ATATGTAAACATTTGAAATGTATGTTAATGTTGTTAATTATTTTGTATTGTGATGCTTTGGCAACATTGTTTAATTTAACTTTCATGCCAATAAAGCCCCTTTGAAGAGAGAGAGAGAGAGAGAGAGAGAGAGAGAGAGAGAGAGAGAGAGAGAGAGAGAGAGAGAGAGAGAGAGAGAGAGACTTTTCTGTGTGTGAGTTGTGTTCAATGCCATCTTCCAAGTACAGATTCCCAACAGAGATCAAAGGTGTCCACTTTACAAACACTAAATGTCCTCCCTGTAGCTTTCAGTAGTTCCTCTTGTTCCCTGAGTAGCTGTAGCATCAAACTGAACAGAAACAGAACGATTTGATCATTTGTTTTGCCTTCATTACTTCTGGAAATGCTGCGGTGAGTATTTCATGTACTGTAGATGACAGAAATAGGTTTTCTAAGATAGCAGTAGTGTGAGTTTCTTGGTGTAGAAAGCCATTTTTAAAGGACCAGAGTTGAGCATCTTGAAGCAACAAACTACATTTCTTTCCATTTCTGAACTTGACTGTGTTATTCTGAATATATGTTCCTCAGAAGTTTATCTCTCTGCAGGATCAGAAGGATTTAGTTGCTTTAAACTAAAACATCACAACAGAAATCTTGGTTTATGGGAAATGCAGATTTGTGATGCTGCTTTTTATCAAGTGGCCTCGAAGAACAAATGAAAAAGTCCTCATTAGAGTTTGTCAGTTCCTCTCAGAGACATCAGGTTTTGATTTCTACATGTAATCAGTCATTTTTAAACAGCAGAAAGGAGGGTCTGTTTCATTAAAACTGCACGGAAACATTTAGTCCATTTCTTTATTATTATTGGACTGATTTATGTTGTGAGCACACTGCTGCTACAACATAGTGTAAGAAAAACGGTTGAGACTGTTTTTCAAAACCATGCGTCAAATAAGTGAATAAAAATTTACTTTTTTACTTTTTTTTAATTTAAAAGTCACTATTTATCTCAAGCACAGTTTGTTGTGTCACGGTAAACACACGTTGCACTGAGGGATGAGGGGGAAACTGAGGTTTAAGGCATAAAAATAAAGGAATAAATACATATTGTATATTGTTATTATTATTATGTATCACACTGGAAACCAAAAGGATTTACAAAACACGTTATTAGTATTCTTAGACGGAGTGAATGAACACGATGGTGACGACTAGAAACCAAGATGGTGACGACCGAAAAACAAGATGGTGACGACCAGAAACCAAGATGGTGACGACCGAAAAACAAGATGGTGACGACCAGAAACCAAGATGGTGACGACT
>NW_011355879.1:0-6871 GCF_000735185.1 Notothenia coriiceps
CAAACAGCAACATTCAACTCCTTTAATGGTATATTGCAAGTGCAATAAGAAGCTACAGGGACGTTAATCTACGTCGGTAATATTAACTTTATTTAATAAAAGATTTACATCATACAGCCCATGTAGTATAATATTTTACAAATGATGAATTACAGCAAACATGTGCAATATATCCATTATTACAGCTCCGTGGGCTGGCAGTAAGGCGATATGGGTCCGTTCTTATTGTGCATCCATGGGTAAAGGTAAAACTCATTTAGTACTGAACACGTCACATCACATGAACGTGCCGGGCGGCGCAGTCCCGTGGGTTAGATGCGCGTTCATAATGCAGAGGGAAATAACTCTCAGAATAACGTTATTAGCAAATTTGTACAACTTGAGGAACGAATGTTTTTAATAAGGGCTATACAAGTGTTCATACTGGGTAGTTTATTTAGTTTGAAAAAAATTATCCAACGATTTACAGACCACTCTTTCCCCATGTAAGTCAATGGGAAAAAGTGTTTCCGGGCCTGGCAACCAAACGGAAATGTAATACCGCCGTTTGGCCAGAATATTTTCATCAGAGTCCGGCGCACTTCCTGGGGGCTTGCTCCACACTCGTTGGTTTGGAACAGCCCTCAATATGGCAGACCCTCCGTGTGAACGCGCAAACGGAGGGGTAGGGTGTAGGGGTAGGGTGTAGGGGTAGGGTGTAGGGGGCGGTTTGGGAATGGGCCTCCGCGAGCGAGTGAGGCTGAGACTCCCGCGAGCGAGCAAGAGGGCTGTCTCTGCGCGCGAGGGTAATTTCATTCGCGTGTAAAAGCACATTTTCCGCTCGTGAGTAGCTTGTTTTGTGCGCTAGAATATTGACCCAAATCTGACTCCATAATATGTCTCGTCTGACAGGGGTGCAGTTCTGACGGAGAGCACCAGAATGCCGCTCCGGCACTTCCAAAAATTGAAGCCAGTACCCGTAAGAAGCCGTACACATGCCGCAGTTTTTGCGTGGCTGTGTCTCTGTTCATCTGTCATACTGATCATACAGTCAATAACTTTGTTGTTATTAGCATCTGGTTAGCTAGCTATGCTAACGAATATAAGAAGCTTTTTCTCCAACCAGTGAGGTAAAGGTACATCTTTATATGATCATTATAGTTATAGTAAAAAATAAGAGAATAAAGTAAACAGGTAGGCTATAAAATACTATATGATGGTACAACAAAGTTGTTATTAATAAACAAGAATACAGTTTGAAAGGAGAGTGATTTGTAAAATATCCATAAATAAAAATAAAATATGCTTACAGTTCTGTTCCATATGGGTGTTGAGAGATGTATCCATAGATCTCCTCATGTTGCTCTCAAAGTGCACCAGATTGATGCTTTTAACTTCAACATTTAAAAATAAATCTTCCTGGGGGAGCATGCCCCGGACCCCCCTAGAGGAAGTTAGGTCCCCCCCACTTAAATCATGTTCACATGGATAGGAAACTAAATACATTTGCACACATCTTGTGTCCATGTCTTTCTGTTTTGGTGGTCATGCCACACCGTGCACGTGCATGCATGCGCGAGTCATGGTAAGATATCTGGATTAAGAGGTTGCTTTTTCTTTGCACGGCATGAAAGAAAGGCCAAATGAATGGGCTGTGATTTTAGTATTTTTAAGCAGAGGTCAATCATTTGTACGGCCCTCTGAGGATGTTGAAAAAATTGAAATGGCCCTTGAGAGGAAAAAGGTTCCCCACCCCTGCTTTAAGGGTTGCTTCTTTAAACATTAACGGGGGTAGTGCACAGAAAAGAGCTTTAGTGTTAGAGGTCTTTAATCAGAATTTTTTTGATTTCTACAGGAAACGCACAGTGAGTGATCGATGAGCACAAAAAACATCTTCCCCATGAATGGCCCAGCATAATCCACATGAATACGACTCCAGGGCTTATCAAGCCAATCCCAGGGGTGCCGGAACATTTCGGTGCTCTTGACATGTATACTTGACAGTATAGGCTAATATGACTTGATAGATTTAAACTCCGCACACTGAGCTCTGATTGGTCAGCAGGCGGTGCTTTCACTGAGTTGATCTCTTTTCTATAGACGCCGGAGGCGGGCAGCGTCAGGTAAAAAAAGTTATTTAGCCTTCCCAAACCTGAGCCTCACACGCGGCAATATGCACAGAGCTCTTCTTTTACTGTCCTTTGTTCTTAAAGGAAGTACAGAAACACGTAACTCTGGATTTGTTTTAATGTTTGAGGTGCAATAAACGACACAGCAGCTTTTTGGCATGATAAAACTATTATGTTCTGCCTCGCTCATGAGAGTAACAGCTGGAGAAATTACAGCCTCGCCTACTGATTTCAATTTAACCATAGGCTATATCAAGACCGATTGTCGATTTCCAATGATCGAATGCAATTGTTGGCCTGACTGGCCATCGTAATCGAGCTCTTTGAAGATCCAAAAATCCACGGTTTTCAAAAAAATGTCATCGGATTGGCGAAAAACTTCAGAATTTGTATTGACCGCCATTCAAATGACAGCGTTGTTTTCCCCCAAAAGTGGACGGGGCCGTAATTTTTGCCCAGAAGTGACATCTATTGAGTATTGTCACATTTTGCTATTGTATATTTTTACTCTACATTTTGTAGGCTAATGTTGCACTTTTTACTCCACTACATTTATTTTACATATTTAGTTAGTAGCTACTTTGCAGATTTAGTTTTTTAATACAAAATAAAAATCAACACACATTATAACATAATGCTAAGCTACCCCATAGTCATAGTGTACATAGTCATAGTGTATAGGCCTATAGTAAAGTTCAAAATAAACCCCACATTTACCAAGTGGCACACTGAAGTGCACACAGTTTTGTACCAATCATTTAAATAAAATACAAAAATATCTGGTCTTTGAAATTACCATTTTGCATCAAGACACTTTAACTATTTTTTGTATTTCTTTTTTTATAAATGCTAACACTTCTTTACTTTTACCTAAAGTTCAATGTTGCATGCTGAGCTTTTCCTTGTGTTTGATAGTTTTTTCTCTGTAGTATTGCTACTCTAAATAAATGCTTCTTCCACATCTGACCGAGGCTGTGGACACTAATAATATAATACCATGCTAAATATAAATGGACTGCACTGGGCCATTATTGCTGTCATTATTTAACTCACCAGATTAATAAAAATATCTGCTGCCGTCCACAGGCTCCTCAGACAAGAGAGATCAAAAAGGCCTTAAGCGAGGGCTCAGTTCGACCTACTTAGCTAAATGAATTATTTGGAAGAGAAAATGAAAAATCACCCTGTACGACATCGGCCTTGATGTGGCTGGAAAATAATGTGACGTGCTTTGTTCTGGAATAAATGAGAAACGTGGTCGATGGGAGGGCAGGCTGTGAGTTTTTATGTCCTTAGCTTTTCCTGAATGTTTTCTCTGGGTTTCTGCAGCCTTTATAAAATTACTGAGGGCAAGGCTGTGACTTGATGAACCTCTTTATTTAGTCAACGAAGCCTCTTCCCACTGTCCTCCTCCATCGTCAACAGTGGTGTAAAGTAACTAAGTAGATTTACTCAAGTACTATACTTAGTCAAAGTTAAATGGTATACCACTACATGTATTTAATACCTTTAGTTACTTCACAGATGTGGATGAATGATGTGAAATATAATCAAGTGTTAAATCAGACTTTAGTTCCACCTGGAGTAAATTCACCAGCTACCCTGCAGTATACAAAGTTATTCAAACTAGCTGCACCTTTACCAGCTTTGAGAACACTTTCATGATCAATCATTAGAAAACATATAATGGAAATGGACCAATCAGCTTAGTTCATTGGAGACATTTGACTGCCTCATTACGCTAAATAAACAGCTCACAACAGCACACATTATACCAGTGTGGCTTTCCAAGTGTTAATGCCAGATTTTAGGCTTTCTGCACACATTTCAAAACAAGCCGACCTCTCAACCCCCCCACTGTGAACTTTTGTTCAATAATCTGTGCAAGCATGAAGGAACAAACAGCCAAAGCATGTGGTGATTTGCTTCCTGGAGAAAAAAAAGAGTCCCTGGAACGTTTATACCAGGGAACAAATATCAAAACAATTAACGATGTGTGCTGTTTTCCCATCCCTCGACATTTAAATAGTTAAAACCAACCTTTAGAAAGAGCCGAAACCCGGATCCTTCATAATCTCCTGCTGTGGAGTGAAGATTGTTAGGGATATCTCAACCAACAGCTTCCAACCTGTGACAAATAATTCAACTGTGTGTATATTTGATCAATATAAAAAAAGTTGAGGAAATCAAAGTTTCAATCACCGTCCAACAGTCCATTTACACTACTTACACAATTATATTTAAATGAGATGCTCTCATATGCAACACATACAATGCACAACAGACCATTTTAGTCACAGAAGTGACAACTGCGTCTAGCACACACAGGAAGTGATGTCAGGGTCTGCATGTTGATGAAGAAATGAGCTGCAGATCTATGACCGTATGATGGGCTGCTGATGATCTGTGTGTGTGTGTGTGTGTGTGTGTGTGTGTGTGTGTGTGTGTGTGTGTGTGTGTGTGTGTGTGTGTTCATTTTTCTATTATAGTCAAAGACAAAAAGAAACCCAATGAACATTACTATATCTTGCTAAAGCAGAATGTTGAGGTTGCAGATTGAATATCTGAATGTGGAATAGAAAAAGTATATAAACCTGGAATGTGTAATCAAAAGTACATCCTGGACAATAACAGGTAAGTTACCATTATAAATCATCACACAGAGAGTTCAATTAGTGCCATCTTCTTGTTATAACTGCCATTTGTGATAGTGAACATGTCAGAAATGGACTCAGCATCCTCAATAAGCCCAAAAACCACTGTCTATTGTCTAAATATGCTAATTATCACAACTTGTGCTAATTAAGCAAATTGCCCAATATATGTAAGTTAGCATCCGGCAGTTTCTATGTGCTGGGGACTCCTCCTATACATTTGTAACATAAAACGTTGGGTTACTCAACATTTCCAGGTTCACTATGCTGACAACTAGCCTAAAGAGTAAGATCTTCTGGAAACTTGCTGCATTTGCCCTTTGATAGAAGCAGAAAACATCACCAGGCTTTATCTGAAGAGAAGCTTCAAGCAGGTGCAGGGTGTCTCTAGGATGAGGTCACGCTGCTGCATTTATATAGTCTCACACACACACCAGTGAGATGCCATTCAGCGGTGCTGGTCTGATCTGTGTGAACAGTGTCCTGTCCAAGCACACTGGTGTTGTCCATATTGATCGTTCATATATTTTATTTGCTGATTTATTTGCTAAAGCATAATATCACATAGGAGAGAAGCAGCTAATACTTCTGCTGTACCAACCCGTTAGGACTCGTGCAGCCGTCTTACCTGGACCCAGTTTTACTGTAGTTGAGACTTGTGGCAAAAGAGGCTTACGTTGTCTCTATGATCTTTGTATTTTCCTACCAAACAATCAAAACCACTTTTCTGCCAGTAGAGCTTTGATTCAGTTTTGATTGGACAACAGCTGCTGCTCAGAGGTGGAGATTGTACACAACACATATATATGATGGGGGTTAGCTCATCCTGACGTAATGTCATATCTTTTATTTTATAACTATGTGTACAGCATCTTCAGAAACGCAGAGGGCTCCATAAAACAACATAGTGTGGTCCAGACCAGAGACCGAGGAAGACATTGAGCCATCAATCAACATTTTCCAAAAGGCAAAGGATTATTGCTGGTAGATTACTTTGTGACGTTAGGTCTGCTGTGTACCTTGTGATTGTTGTAACCAAACTTTAAATTGCTGTTGTGAGAACCAATGATAAAGAACAATCCTGTATGACTACTACTCAAGCTTTGGAGCATGGTGGCAGCAGCTTGGCGTGGGGGTGCCAGCTTCTCAGGTCGTACTAAATCAGAAGTTTACAGAACAACTGATAATAAGGTGATTGTGGAAGATGAACTTTTGAACTTCCTTGTCATCAAAATGAAAACTCTGAATCATGATGACATTGTTTTATTGGCCTCAAACAATTTCAACTCTCAGTGGATCGAAGCCTCGAAGAAGATACTGTTTGAGCTGTGTCCTCAAACGACGCTGTGTCTCCCACTATCTGGATGACCTCCCACCAGTTTCTTACGACCACATTGATGTCTCATCATTGCTGGGGCGGTTGGAACAGCTGAATAAGGACATGTGCTGTGTGAAAAAAACGCTCGAAGCTCAAACTGATGCCTGCGAGGGTCTGCGGGTGACGACCATGGCCATCGATGACCGGGTGTCCACAATTGAGAAGCCCTGTGGATCTACCAGCGTGGTCCCAGGGGCGGGGTTTGTGAGGCCATGCAATCAAGCGCGGCCAGCAGCTGTGTTTGCTGACCAGGAGGTAACAGTGGCTGGAGGAGGCTCCAGCAGCTCTGTGGGATCCGTGTCTATACCACAGCCACCAAAGTCTCCTTTGTGGTCCCGTGTTGTGAAAGAAGGACACAGAAGCAAGGTGACACCTGAGCATAAGCCAGCAGCAAGACAACGGGGAATGCAAGCGCCACTGAAATGGGAGAGGAAGAAAACGGGTATAGTTGGAACTGGCCCAGTGAGTTCTAACGTACAAGTTGTGAACACAAAGATGGTGAGTGTGTTTGCCGCTAAGTTTGCCCCTCAACTGGAAGCTAACATGCTAACTGAGTATCTGAGTGAGAAACTTGGCCGAGCAGTTACTTGTCGGAAGATCGAGTACAGAGTAGGTTCAGCTCATTTCACGTCACTGCCGAATGCAAAGAAGTGGCAGAAATGTATGACCCAGAGCTGTGGCCAGCTGGCACCTATGTCCGACGCTATTATGAGCCAAGAAGGCCCGCTAGT
>NW_011355879.1:11637-16921 GCF_000735185.1 Notothenia coriiceps
TGAACGAAGAAGCTGATGAGACCGCTTTGGTTGGCCCCGTGGATGGGACATTTTGTTTTAAAAAACGGACGGATGGAAGCGTCGATAAGAGCACGGTTGTTTGCAAATTATGCAAAAAGGAATTCGCATATCACCGCAGCACATCAAGCCTCAAGTATCACCTCAATGCAAAACATATAGCAGCTAGCGTGGAAGGTAGCGTGGACGTTAGCCCGACTCGGAGTACAAGGACCCACACCCAATTCGCGTTGATCAAACAGTGGCCTATGCAACAGAGAGATTTTATTTTTCATCAGGATATTGGAAGAATAGGAGGGATTGAGGTCAATCACTGGAACTTTTTTATTTTATTTTAAATGGTACAGTACACTTTATGTTGAACTATTTATTACGTTGTTGGTGCAACTGGCACTTTATGTTGAACTGTTTATTGTTTTGGCCAAGGTTATTGAGAGAGTTGGACTGAAATTGATTAGATTTTTTAAATCAACTGTTGGTAAATCAACAAAGTCTGTTATGGCCTCTGAAGCAACAGAGAGATGTTTTCTAATAGTCAGGGTTTCCAATGTTCTGAATGTACTTGAAAGTATTGTGTTTTACTTAAAAAACAAAGTGTTATTGTTTACAGAAGGTCTACCTACCTGAATCTCTGAAATGTACTATATTCCTAAATATGCTATTGCTACACTTTATGGCAAAAATTGCACTTTTCTGTTGGTCTTGGTTAAGTACCACCTTGAAAAAAATAAACAATGTTTTGTTGCTTAAGCTTATGTATTCAGTCATTATTCAATGGTATACTAAACTCCATGTGAAAAAAATTGCTTCTCACTGTTCTCAGGTCAAATATTTATGTGATTAAAAATGCAATTAATTTTGATTAATTAATTACAAAGCCTCTAATTAATTACCCGGCCCTAGTAAATACACATTTTTTTTTAAAATATTATTTTCTGAAAGTATTCCTTTTATCAGTCATGTTAAAAAGGTCTACACAACACAATCTGTTGATTTATAATTTGACCAAAAACTTCCATGGAAATGTGTTTTGAATGTGAAGCTGTATTAAATGTATAATTTAATTATAGAAACCCTTTTATCTATTACATCATAAATGGAATTTAAATAATGAACACAGTGGACATTAGATCATGCCGTCCAAATGTTTTATTGACTTCAACTGAGAGCTGACAAGGAATGAAGGTCTGGAGACACAGAATGTTATGAAGACAAACATTAGCTTCCAAAGTTAACAGCATGTTAGTTTTCATCTACAGTATTATGACCCATAGGAAAGACATGCTTTTTGGTACCAGGAAAGAAACATCAAAAATACATTGTTATAGATATAGAGCATCTGCAGACTTGTGTTGCAATAGAAAATGGAAAGTCATTTAAAAAAAAAAAAAACATGTTATAAAAGAAGAGCAACATCTTTCAGAAAACCCATTGTAAAATGGTCACTAAAACAAATATTTATATCCCTCTACAGGGACTATATTAAAAAAAAAAAAAACCGCACACATTAACATGTTCATAGTGTTGAGATTCATGCATTCATTCAAGGCTTTACTCATGGGATGGAGATCTCATGAGCAAAGAAGGACCGGGTTAATATTAGAATAATTAGGGCATGCACAAAGCAGCTCCATCTATCTGTGTCATCTGGAAAATAGGTTTTATTTTGTTATTGAATAAAATATTTTATTGGAAATACAGCTACCAGATCTTACTCATTGGCCTGCTGCCAAAGCCTCCTGGGAGCTGCAGAGAACCCTTTTTAGAGGTTTGCTTTAAGTTTTCATATTTTACTTGGCAGTAGAGTGGAGTAGAGTAGAGTGAATGTCAAGGCGACTCTATACTAATCTGGAACCTTGTCTGAAGGACTGTTGGTTTGCCCTTGTGCAGAAAGCCATGACAAGATCTGATTGACAACACTAAAGATTTGAAACACTAAAGAAAGTGTATGTCCTTGTGTATGCCCAAACCCAAAGGGAGTTCAAAAGAAAAAAGTGTGAAAACAGCATTGAAAGTCCTTCTGCCACACACATCCACAAAGGATGAGCATCAAATTAAACTATCTTGAGTATCCGGTTAATCAAAATATCAAAAAGATGCCAAAGTCGAGGTATCCTTCAGGTTTCCTTTGGACAAAGCAGGGGGCAAGAGAAAAGGCATCAAAGTCCCTTTCAATTTCGTCAGACTCCCTTTTCTTCCTCGCCTCATTCAGGAGCTCCCCAAGGTGAGCCTTTTGCTTTTTCACTTGGTAGCACTGTTCAGCATTCCAGCGTGGTTAATGGAATTAAAATCAATGACAATCTGAGTCCTCTTGGGCTTGAACTGCCTGCCAAAAGACAGAGGGAAAAAAAAAACACAACGCTCAGGGTATGAACACACATGGAAGACACTTCGTAAAAACATGCTGGATGAAACTTCCTTGTTTATTCAAGTCATTCCTGTCCCCCCAAACACGGTGCACTTTTACAAGGTTTGGGCAAGTTGAAAACAGAAAGAAGTGAGAGAGCAAGAGACAGCAGCTAAATTCACACCAGATCAGGCGTCGCCGCAAAGCCATATAAAACTTATAAAACATGTCAGTAAATACCCCACTGCACTGAAACATTGACTTGAATTAAATTAATTATGTCAACAAATGTCACTTAATATTATTGCTTTCAACTAAGCTAATACAGTAATGGGAAATCTGTTGACATAATACGTTTAATTAAAGTCAACATTTCAGTTTTAACAGTGAATGTCCAAAGCTTCTATGCATCACAAAATGGCTAAAAATAAATGACAGAAACGTCATCACGTCTCAAAAATCCACCTTTAGCTCAGCGGTTGTGATGCGCATCCATGCGACTACTTTTGTTTAACCTGTTAAACCCCAAGCCTGTTTTTCAGCTCTCGAAAATGACATTCCCAGAACAAATGACATTACTTATAATAATAATAATACATTACATTTATAAAACGCTTTTCCTGGTGCTCAAAGCGCTTACAAGCGAGTAAAACTAAATAACAACAAAAGTAGAAAGTGCTAAGCTAGGAGGAATAATGGCAAGGGGTTAGTGGATTAGGAGTTGAAGGCAAGAGTGAAAAGGTGAGTTTTGAGGGATTGTTTGAATGATGTGAGAGTGTTGGCGGATCTGACGTGGTTGGGGAGGGAGTTCCAGAGTGTGGTGGAGGAAGCTGCGAAGGCCCTGTCACCCCAGGTCCGGAGCTTTGTCCTGATGGGCTGCAGTAGGTTAGCTTCAGCAGACCTGAAGCGACGGGTGGGGATGTGTCGTTGGATGAGGTCACAGAGGTAGGGGGGGGCAAGGTTGTTGAGGGCTTTGAAAGTGAAAAGTAATATTTTAAAGTCAATGCATTGTTTGATGGGGAGCCAGTGGAGGTCATGGAGGATAGGGGTGATGTGGGGGGAGCGTCGGGTGGAGGTGAGCAAGCGGGCAGCTGAGTTTTGGACATATTGAAGTTTTTTTAGTGTGAATGCAGGTGAACCATAAAGAATGCTGTTGCAGTAATCCAGTCGGGATGTTATAAAGGCATGGGTCCGAGTTTCAGCAATGGTCAATGAGAGGGAGGGTCTAATGCGGGCGATGTTCTTTAAATGGAAGAGAGCATTTTTTGTGACCTGGTTGACGTGAGGGAGGAAAGTGAGGGAGGGGTCGAGGATGATGCCAAGGTTACGGATGTGAGTGGAGGGGTTGACAATGGAGCCATCGATGGTAAGAGAAACATTTTGGGTTGAGCGGGTAAGTGAGTTTAGGCCAATGATTATAAGTACCGATTTGTCAGTTAAGTTTTAGAAAATTGTTTTCCATCCAAATTGTAATGTCAGTGAGGCAGGTGCTGAGCTGGGAGTGTGTGGTTGGAGAAATTGATTTTGTTGAGAGGTAGAGCTGTGTATCATCAGCATAACAGTGGAACTGGAGTTGGTGTTGACAGAGGATTTGTCCAATTGGGAGGATGTAGATGATAAACAGAAGGGGATCAAGTACAGAACCCTGAGGGACGCCATGATTGACGGGGGCTGTGGGGGATTTGAGTTGTTAATGGAGATGAATTGATGTCTGTCAGAGAGATAGGATTTAAACCAGGAGAGGGCAGTACCGGTAATGCCAATAGAAGACTGGAGGCGGTCAATGAGGATGGAATGGTTGATCGTGTGAAATGCGGCTGTTAGGTCAAGGAGAATGAGAATTGAGAGGGAACCAGAGTCAGCAGAGAGGAGAATGTCGTTGGTCACCTAGAGTAGGGCAGATTCTGTGCGGCGACGAGTACTGAAACCAGATTGAAAAGGTTCATGAAGGTTATTGCACTCCAGATGGGATTTTAGTTGGGAGGCAACAGTTCGCTCCAGAATATTTGACAGGAATGGGAGGTTAGAGATGAGCCGGTAGCTATTGAGGGAATCAGGGTTGAGACCAGGTTTTTTGAGTATGGGAGTGACAGCAGTGAGTTTCAGATCAGGAGGGACGAGTCCAGTAGACAGAGAGGAGTTAATGACTGTGGTGATAAGATGAGTCAGTTGGGGGAGGCAGGTCTTGACAAGGGTGGAGAGCATGGGGTCCAGGATGGAAGTTGAGGTATTCATGCCGGTGACTTGGGCAACTATGTCCAGTGAGGTAATTTGAGGTACATTTTATAGTGAAAACCACCCTTGGATGATGGGATAGTAGACTAAAAGCTTTAGGAATCCAAACTATAACATATAATAAGTACCCTGTATCAAGATTGATGCAAAACAAGTGACATTTGACCTTTTTAGAGAAGTCTAAAACATTTTTTGCCATATCTCTAGCACCCATCGGTCGATTTTGGTGATTGACACCTCTTTTGAACCGTTGGAGCCAATAGAATCGAGGGGAAGCTCTTAAATCCATCTAAACCAGGGGTGCCCAACCTTTTTTGAACCGAGAGCTACTTTTAAAGTTGCCAGTCTGCCGAGATCTAACAGTCCAAATAGAGAGTCGTAGCCATTACTGACAGCCTACTACCGGGTAAATACACACTTCTACTTGTATAAAACTGACCTTCGTACGATGAATACTTCATAAAATACTGCAGATCCTTTATCTTACCTCTTTCTAATCTACACACATACAAGTATTTAACTGAAGCTACACAACAGTGTTGTTGATACAGAGTTGGAGTTTATTCACACGTCACATACTACAGTGGGTAATGTTTTCAAGAAACATTGAACAGTGCTGCCACATATGACACAGGAAGAAAAGAAAAGACTCTGAACCCTTTCTTTGCCATTATTTAAAAATAG
>NW_011355879.1:17736-19919 GCF_000735185.1 Notothenia coriiceps
TCGAGGAGGGCAGAAGCAACAAGCTTCAGGTTCAATAACCCACTTTAGCTTAAATGACTGGAGAGAGGCGAGCTCTTCTTGGGAGGCCGTTGCATTTATTTAGCTGTTCTTCTGTTTCACAAAATACATCACAGACCTCTGTTTTTCTGCTTCCTCGTTTCACTTCCAGAAACATACACACGTTCCCTCAGAGTCGCTCTACCATCCACAAACACGTATGCACAAGCCACACCCCTCTCTCTCTCTCTCTCTCTCTCTCTTAAAGGGACAGCGATCTCATCTCACTCTGCATGACCCTAATATCATAACATGTGTGCTCTGGAGAATCACAGAACGGACGATCGTCCTTATTATGCCGTTTAAACCAATTATTTAAATGTATTTGTTAAATTCGGCATCATGTAAGTTGCGCTGACAGGTCCACACACTGCTCCTCCTGCTGATAGTTGACGAGCGTCAAGCTCCTCAACCCCCCCCCCCCCCCACCCCCACGTTGATAATTCTCGATCGTTGGCACGCTGATAAAAACATTTTTTTTATCTTCATATCAAAAAGGTTGCCGACCCCTGCTTTATATGAAAACTCAGTTTTTTCAAAAATGTTATGATGGATTATCAGTAATCATTTCAAAGTGACAGAGACATTGGATTAACCTTCAGCAGCGTTTGTATGCGTTTTACAACATAACATGCTCCCGTCTCTAGCACCCCCGCAGCCTGAGCTACGAGTGAAAGAACTAAACCTACATGAAACTTCCGTTGGGTTGCTTTAAAGTCAAGCTTCAGTTTAAGATTCACCCTGCAATAGATGTAAAACATGTGATGGAGAATTACTAACCTGACTCAGATGGTTTGTTTCACCAAACCATCTAGGAAAGCTCCATTGGAAGCCATTTGGAAAGGGCAGGCACTTTCAAAA
The DNA here is from genome assembly GCF_000735185.1 of Notothenia coriiceps. Lineage (NCBI taxonomy): Eukaryota > Metazoa > Chordata > Actinopteri > Perciformes > Nototheniidae > Notothenia > Notothenia coriiceps. The sequence continues at coordinate 18,655 of NW_011355879.1, forward strand.
ATACTTGGCAGGTGATTGGATCAATCTGTCTATCACCTTCTATCATGGGCCAATTCTGATTGGTTAACAATGGCTGGTACATGTGGAGCACAGCACTTCTGATTGGTGTGGATGACTGACACACAAGAAGAAAAAAAAAATGTGCAGGCTTTGCGATTTGATAATCGCATCATTTTAATTTGCGATTTAAAATCGATTAATCGTTCAGCCCTAGTATGTGGGTGTAAACCCCTTGACCTTGGGTAATAAAAAATAATAAAAATAGAGCCAACACTTCCAATTGTTCCTCACCTGTATTGTATGCCTGCCAAACCCATCAGCCTTCTTGAGGCGGTCATCTCCGGTGTGTCATGGTACTTATCAGAAAGATAGACCACTTCCTTAATACCTGAATAAATAAAAGACCTTTATTACTCTTTTTAGCCACAAAATTATCTGCATATGCTAATCAACACAATTATGCCAATTGTGCAAATTGCCCAACATATGCAAGTTAGCATCCGGCAGTTTCTATATGCCAGATGGTTTGGTTAGAGATGCCATTTTGTATCCAAAATTGTCCAAATTCACCAAGCCATTTTATAAGTATTGCCCACATGCTATGGCTATAATGCCATTAATGCTAATTAACGCAACTTGTGCTAATTTTGCAACATATGCAACCTAGCATCAATCTGTTTCTATGTGCCGACTCTCACAGGGCTTTTTCAGATGAAGGCTTGTGAATGCAGGAATAAGCAGTCACCGTTTGTCATAGATTGAAGTACTCCAATCGAATGCAATTTGGACAATATGAATTGTGTTCTCGGTTTTAGATTTCCCACAGTTCTATGAACATGATTGCCTGCAATACTGAGGTTTAAAATGGGTGCTCTTCTCACGAAAAACTGTGCTGCATATCAAATCAAGCGCAATATTGCAATGTCAGTTTTTTCTTATATGGTGCAGCCCTAATTTGTACAGTATATACACAAGATTCAAGCAAAATATGGAAGGGAAAGCAGCGCTCCGTTTATTTAAAATTCACCTATTATACTATTTTTAGGCATATATTATAGGTCTCCGATATATAAAAAACTATGGTGGTCCTTAAAATTGAAAGTCGGAAAGTCTAAGCTCCAACCCCCAGAATTCATTCTATTAGTCAAGAAAACTCTCCTGGTGAATTTTTTCCTCAATCTGACAACATGTACCCCTCCCTCATCAACCTTGAAGTTTAGCCTCAGTTACAGCACCGTGCTGCTGGTGTGGCAGCCCAGGTCGAT
>NW_011355880.1:0-2176 GCF_000735185.1 Notothenia coriiceps
GGGAGCGCACCGTTTAAGTTTGAAAGTTGAAAAGTTTGTGTGTCTGAAACGCTATGTGATACAGTACAGTTTACACAGCACATGTTCTGTAGCTACTATTGCACTAAATGGTAACACTTGAATACGTTATGCAAATATGCAACTTGTTTGTTGAAATGTTAATAAATGGGAGCTTCCTCAAACAGCCATCTCTTTCCCGACAATCCCCTCTGTGCACGAACCCTTACATATGGTAATTAAACATTAAAACACCTGCGGCTTATAGTCCAGTGCGGTTTATATATGTACACATCATTCAATTTAGCTGCTGCGGCTTATATTCAGGTGCGCCTTATAGTCCGAAAATTACGGTATATGGGCAGCACTGCACACTTATCGATCTGTGAATGTGATAGAGCTGGTCAACCTTATTGTTAATAACACAGAACATTTACACATGCAGAAACATGTATGTGACACACAGAAACCATCCAGGGCTCCAGATTGCGTCCAAAATGGTCCCAAACGGGTCATTTTTCGTAAGTTATAATGAAATGTGGTCGCATTTATGTGAGTGCATGGTGATTTATGATCCACCGCAGTCACTGTTTATACCCTCCCGTCCTGCAAAGTCTACTTGACAAGCAAGAAAGGGTTTTGAGGGTCAGATTTGTGCACACTGACCCAAAGTTCTCCCTTGCAAGATCGCTTTTACACTCAGAGATTCTGTTCAGAGCGCTTGTATATCACATTCAAACTCTGTTGCTTGCTTTAACATAAAAAAACAGCTTACATACAGGTGCAAATCGTGCTTTTCACATGTACATAAAGGCATAGAACTTCATGAACAATCCTTTTAGCTAGTACAACAATGAAGTTGCCTATATCTTATTATTTTAGGAAGCAAAATTAGAGAGAGGAGGATGCTGGTGGTGATGAAGAGACAGGAAAGGTTTGGTCTCAGATGCCACTGATGGTGAGGGTTGGTTGGCACCAGTGCTCCCAGTGGAAAGGTTATTCCCCTGCTTTTGCTGCTGTGACAAATGATGGCTACGCTGCACCTTGCTCAAAGGTCAGATCAGGTAGTTAGACCCAGACAGGCTCGGCTCGCAGCCCCATCAGTCAGGGATACGAGGCGCTCCCTAATCGGCCCTGCCAGCAAACGTTTCAGGGATGAGCAGCTGAGCCACTGTTACTCTCAACACTGGCTTCACACTGTGGATCAGGAGTTAGAGCGGCCACCAATGGGGAGGTCAGCGGTACGATCTGCACTTACTGTACTCACAGGATATATTTGAACATAGATGGATGAATGGAGGGATAGATAGATAGATGGATGGATAGATATATAGATGGATGGATAGATATATAGATGATGGATAGATAGATGGATGGATGGATAGATGGATGCATGGATAGATATATAGATGATGGATAGATAGATGGATGGATAGATGGATGGATGGATAGATATATAGATGATGGATAGATAGATAGATTGATGGATAGATGGATGGATAGATGGATAGATATATAGATGGATGGATGGATGGATATAGATGGATGGATAGATGGATGGATAGATATATAGATGGATGGATAGATAGATGGATGGATGGATGGATGGATGGATGGATGGATGGATAGATATATAGATGGATAGATGGATAGATATATTGATGGATAGATAGATGAATGGATGGATGGATGGATAGATGGATAGATGGATGGATGGATGGATGGATGGATTGATAGGTGGATGGATAGATAGATAGATGGATTGATAGATGGATGGATGGATGGATAGATGGATAGATAGATGGATAGATGGATGGATAGCTGGATAGATGGATGTATAGATAGATGGATGGATGGATAGATAGATGGATTGATAGATAGGTGGATGGATAGATAGATAGATGGATTGATAGATGGATGGATGGATGGATAGATGGATAGATAGATGAATGGATGAATGGATAGATACATGGATGGATAGATGGATTGATGGATGGATGGATGGATTGATAGATAGATAGATAGATAGATAGATAGATAGATAGATAGGTCCTGCAGTTAGGATGCTCAAGAAATGATTGGGAAAGATACTTTATAGCTTGCAATAACCAAGAGTGTGGGAATGTTAGTACCTCTTAGCACCTTGTAAGGCAGCCTCTGTGTTTATGAATGCTGACTT
>NW_011355881.1:0-287 GCF_000735185.1 Notothenia coriiceps
CTCTGCACCCTGACAAACATTAGCCACCTTTAGCTTAGCGGTGGTGACGTGAAGTCATGTGACCGTGCTGTAGTTCCTTTACAGCCCAACATTAGCTGCCTTTAGCTTAGCGGTGGTGACGTGAAGTCATGTGACCGTGCTCGTGCTGTAGTTCCTTTACAGCCCAAGATTAGCCTCCTTTAGCTTAGCGGTGGTGACGTGAAGTCATGTGACCGTGCTGTAGTTCCTTAATAGCCCAACATTAGCCACCTTTAGCTTAACGGTGGTGACGTGAAGTCATGTGACCG
>NW_011355882.1:0-4028 GCF_000735185.1 Notothenia coriiceps
GCATATTTCGGCACAACTGGCCTAGTACCAATAAATGGAGCAAGTTTCATGTGTGTGACACGTTTATTGTCAGAGATGGCAAGGGGGTGCATATCGTAGCAACCAGGCCTGCCGTAAAATGCACCCGCCCCCCAAAAAAAGATGCTTCTATTAATCCCACCCTCAAGCACTTTTGAGGGTATAGTTGTAGGACTAGTACCAATAAATGGAGAAAGTTTCATGTATGTGACACGTTTATTGTCATAAATAGCAAGGGGGTGCATATCGTGTTAACCAGGCCTGCTGTAAAAAGCAACCCCCCCCAAAAAATATGTTTCTATTAATCCCACCCTCAAGCACTTGATGTAAAAATCCATTAGCTCATTTAGACCCGAATAATTAACACAACAAGGTAAAAGAGTAATCTTTCAAATGCAAAAATATGCTGACAAAGACTATGTCACATTTGTAAACATATATTTTTGATTATTATGACAAATATGTAAAATTAAAGAATACATTTTAAAGCACGTGTATACAGACAGGACGTCAGAATTAAATAAAAACATATTAAATTAAAAAAATAACTGAAAAAGAAGTGACGAATGAATGCAAAATCCAGGATTTGACACACCATGTTTCAATATGTATTGTGTGCTATGCTGATAATAACGACACGGACACACTCTATCTTACTCTCACGTACTTTACTTGTAATGTTCCACAAGATGCAATTCAAAATCCTAGCCGTGCTAACTTCAGAACTGACGCTCATGCCTGGTCCCTCGGCTCATGTCGTCCCCTCGGGCCACCTGTGCGTCAACAAATAATGTCCCCCTGGCCAACGTATATTGCAACACCCCAACCATCAAAATATGGAGTGAAAAGTTTAACCACAAGAATCAAGACTATATGAGCTACCACTAAACGACTCACAGTCTGAAAATTACCATTAAAAAAAACTCTGAACGTTTACTTTTTGTTTTAAGCATCGTTTTAAGGTGTAAACGTTTCATTTTCAAATACGCGTTCCCGTGACAAGGGGTGCATTTCACGGCGGGGGTTCATAATTCGGCACAACACCGGCAAGGGCAGTTTTTCTGAATTCCCTTTATCCTGCAATATGACTTGATAGCGTATTGAGAGTACGATACGTTCGAACTAGGTCACGAAGGCGTCACGTGACCTCCCGATGGTATAAAACCTTCGGCCGCACGTGGTAAATTAAATTGCTGATCGGAGATTATTGGGAGCAGAACACACAGTAAATTCAACTTTAACATGCCACCCAAGGTAGGGAGAGGCAGACGGAAGAAGTTGGCTGGTAAATACAGAACTCAGAAGAGGAAAGCAGAGGAGAAAGGGGAAAGAAAGAAAGGGAGTTACACACGACTCTGCTCTGTAGAGTTGCTCAGGGCTGACTGAGGAAGATGCTCTGAGGCTGGCCTTTTATATGTCCACGTTACCGTGACACATGGGAAACGCTTGAGCTACTCAAATTCGGCTGTCTTCGCCGACACCGTGGTCCCATCTCGATGTCATCGTACTATAATACGATGGCTACACAACGGCATTGTGAGGGCTTCACGTAGTCGTGTTGCCTTCCTACGACAATTGGGCAGCTTCTTGTTTCCTTCGTATTGAGGCGAAAAATGCCCCATGGCACCGATGATCATAAGAAGTAAAGACGAAGATGACACGATTTGTCAAGACGCCCTCACGATGGCCTTACGAAGGGCAAAATGGACATACAAATTCAACACGAAAATGAACCTTCGCAAGGTCTTTCGGCAATTTTTTGGCATGCCAAAGATTTTTCCACCGCTCACGAAGTTGCTGCCGGAGCCTGATAAACTCCACCGGTGGTCATACGATGGCTTAAGATGCCCTCACGAACGGCCCGATGTTGTTACGATCAGAGCCAAATTTGAAAATGTCCTTTATCGTGTGTCCCATCTGGTGTACATTTCGGGACAGTGTGACACGGGCTTAAGTAAAGACGGATACAGCGCAGTGCAGAGTATAATTATCTCTGTTTTAATATGTTGTATAATAAAGAGACAATTAGTCCACCAACAGAAATTATTAGATTATTTAAAAGCAGCTTTACATTTTAAATGCAATATCTAGCTAGGCAGCTTACATAGTTATGTTCAATATCAATCAGCCATACATGTCAAAAGTAGATATTGAAACCCTAGAGGGCTCATTATGGTCTAAAATCACTACCAATAATGATGTTCTTTTTTCTCAGATTTCAACACTATATTCTTGATATGATCATTAGTAAAGTGGATGTGACCTCTCAGCAGGTAGATACAATAACTGCTTTCATTTAACACTGAGCTCAATAACTTTGATCCTTTATAAAAAATTTAAAAAAAGGATTTTCAGATTTGGAACTTTCTCACACTTTCGACATTTCAAAAGAAGTTCCACAGGTTTTGACATCCAACTTAAACAAATGTACAAAGGTAATGAAGATTTGAGATTCGGCCAGCACAAATTATTTCCTAATAAAAGTCAAGAATGGGCTATGACAAGTCTTGCAGCCTCAGAAAAGTCTTTATGCTAATTCTGACCTTTATCTAATCACAGTGTTCCAGCTACATGAAGATGTGCACTCTGTGAATAGAAAAACAATATGGTGACTGAGTCAGAGGTGGCACTATACACATAATGAAAAATCTAATTTACTTTCAAGCATTCTATGTCGATAACAGTCATTGACAGGGACTTCAGAAAGGATTTTAATAAGTGCAAGGCTAATTTCAAATATAAAGAGGCTATACATATTCAAAGGCTCCTCTTATCAAAAGGTAGTGAAAGATCCATTCAGGACTCTACTTAGACCTGCTGAACCTTTCTATAGTTAAATTAAATGAATGCATTAAACATGTAATTAAATTACACCTTTTAATTTTACTCATTAATGAAATATAATTACATTTTGACCCACAGCTGGAACCCTGTATAACTTACTATCTAACTCAAATGAAAGCCTTTAAAGTCAGAGCCTCCATCTGTGGACCTACCGGATAGTTTGTCTCAGGAAGCGGTCGGGGTCTTGAGCTGTGAAAGTGGTAAGCAGGGACCCCGCAGGCAGACCCTCCTCTAGTTTGATGGACTTCGGATTGGGGCTGAACTCTGGACTCTCGTTGATGTCCAGGATTCGTACGGAGACGGTTGCCGTGGACTGACGAGGCAGGTGCATGCCACGGGCCAGCGGGACCTCGTTCTCTGCCTCCACCGTCAGCATGAAGGAGCGGGTCAGCTCAAAGTCGATTGGCTGGACAGAAGAAAGGCAGGATTGGATGATAGTGACATGAAAGTTGAAGCACAAATCACAATAACTGCTCTATTGTTGTATTCTCATAGTTTTTGCCCTGGGAGGCTAATGGCGCGTTTCCACAGCGAGCTCCGCGCGGAGCTCGCTTTAAGCGTGCCGAGCCGTGTGGGGCCCGTTTTTGGTTGCGCTTCCACTTGGCCTAGTTTTGGCCCGGGGCTGCTTTTTCACCTTTTTTCTGGCCCGACTAAATTGTGGTTCTATCGAGGCCAACAAACAGGGCTGAGTCGGGCTGAGTTTGCTAAACTAGAGAGAGAATCGCTGTCAAGGGGGCTACTACAACAAGATGAACATATTTGACCGTGATTTAATTGTAATACACGTTTCAAAATGATGCCGAAGTAACAACATACTGATACCGGTTAGTAAAAACCATGAATTAGTGCTTTGACAAGTCTGCAGACAGACGGCAGGCGAAAAACCTTTTAAAATGCGTGATCTTCTTATTATAGACACATGCATTTCCAAACATTTGTTCTACCTACGCTGTAAAATGTATTATCTCTTCGATTTACACACGGCATCTATTGCACGTCTGTCCGTCCTGGGAGAGGGATCCCTCCTCTATTGCTCTCCCTGAGGTTTTCTCCCATTTTCCCCTTTAAACTGTGGGTTTTTCTCCGGAGGTTTTTCATTGTACGATGTGAGGGTCTAAGGACAGAGGGTGTCGTTTTCTCATACTGATATTCTGCACAAACTGTGC
>NW_011355883.1:0-8989 GCF_000735185.1 Notothenia coriiceps
TGGCAAAGTGTGACATTTTCCAGTGCTGCATTTAATTGGTTAGAATACATTTGTTTTAAGATTCAGAGCAATGAACATAACTCAACTGAACATATATGATGAAACATGATGCTGCTTCACCTGAAATGAAACAGGTAACAGAGATAACTCATATTGATAACAATACAGCGGTTCTGTATTTGTGTTATATATTGGGCTATATCATGTGGATGAAGCGGGGGCGGATAGAAGTATTTTAACTTCATCGTCCTTCTTTGTCTTGCTCATTTCTGCCTTAGAGGCATATGCTTTTCCTGTTGTGTTGTCTCCCCTCTTCCTATTTGACTTTGATGTAGTAGATGTTTACATCTGGACATCCATGACACAATCTTTGGTACAACATGGTGTTGTCTTGTCTTTGTAGTTTCCTGCCCAATCCCAGGACCAGGGTCTACCTGAGGAGACTCAAGGGGAATGTCATGTTCTGCCAATAGCTTATTTGATTCATAAGTTGGGATAACTGTTCATTGCTCTGCTTATTACAAAATACATTTCATAGGCATGCTTCTAAGACCACCTTAGTATACATTTTCCTTTTCCTGTTTCATTTTATTCTCCTGAAGTTTAATCTTTTTACAAGTTGAGTTAGATGCATGAAACGCACGCTGTTGTGTTTGTTTACAGTGTTATTATTTTGTATCTTTTTTAAATTGTTGGTTTTCTTTCTTTCCCTCTGGACTTGAGAGCTTACAAATATACTAACTGCTGCTGAAATAATAATATGGCATATTGATATTACATCTAGACATTCAATTCAAAGACTTGATGGCCTGCTGGACTGTCACTTTAACACTAAGTCATACAACATTGCTGCTTTGATTATAGTCATTCAAATCAAAGCATGTTGTTGTAGTAAATCTTAACTTTTAGGAATATGTCCCATCTTTTAATCATAGCAATATTGTTTTTCATCAACCAAATGTTGACACTAGTTGAAATGCTGATGGCTGTTATTGATTATAAAATGATAGCTTTGTGTAGGACTTCGGAGGCAGCCCAGTGTTTCTCAGCAGCATAACTGATCAGGGTCGTACAAACACAGTTACTAGTTACAGTTAGTATGAAGCAAAGAGCTTCAGCATCAATGTGTGAACACCATGCAACACTGTCAAGCACTTGTTCACGCACTCACACATCTATGGCCACTTTATTGCTGCCACTTTATTGCTGCCTCTACATGCTGCGAGAGGCAGCACGACAGTTAGGGATAAATGACATCTTTATAAAACCATAGCCTTGTAAAGATTTCACACATTTTTGTTCGGAACAGCCCGACCTGTAGTTTCATGGCCTCCCACATAAATAAAGTGCCAAACTCATCTTTAGCAGTAGCCTGGTAATGTGTTTGTGCAGCCAATCTCTCAGTCCGGAGGCACCATCCTGTTTAGTATGAAAGCTTTTTGTACTCAGTATAACAATTAAATGTTATATTCAAACCTACAGTATGAGTGCAAAATATGTGATTCTCACTCGCTTAGAAAGGGACTCAAAAAAGACTTTTGTTACAAGATCGATAATGTCTTCAAAGCATAGAATATGTTGGCTGGACCATGTCATGTACTTAAGAAAGAATGAATATCTGGAAAATAGGGGCAACAGATAGGCCTACACTAAGGGTCATACAGATCCATTACATTTTAATTTGAAAGACTCAGACCACCCACGACACTTTTTATTTTCCTAGTGTTATGCCTTAGTGCAATAGAAAATACTATACAGTTTGAGTCTTCATGTTTACATTTATTTTGCATTCACACTGAAGGTGGTGAAACTCAAAAATACTACATTGACATTTTGGAATATTTCATTCTAATTTTCATATCGGCAGTTCAAAAAGCTTCCACAGTTTTGTGTTTTGTTTGCCTGTGTTTTAGTTTCTTTTCTTTTCGTTTGCTTGATCCGTTCCCCCGTCCATGTTATTGTGCTCCCCTCCCCCAACAGCCCCATCCGCCCCCCCTCAGGATGTACACCTGGTCAGCCTGAGCTCCACCAGCCTCAAGGTGAGTTGGGTGGCCCCGCCCGCCGCTAGCCGCCACGGCGCCATTGTGCGCTACACAGTCAGCTACCAGGCCATGGCGGGGGAGGACACGGAGCGGCATGAGGTGCCAGACATCGGAGCAGACGCCTCCAGCCTATTGCTGGAAGGCCTGGAGAAGTGGACTGAGTATCAGGTGTGGGTGAGGGCTCACACTGACGTGGGCCCGGGCCCCGAGAGTGCCCCAGTGAGGATGAAAACCAGAGAGGATGGTAGGTGGAGACTCCATGAAGCAGAGCGCTCTGAGACTCTTTCTGCTTGGGGCTGCCAGTCATTTTCTTCCCTAACTCTTTTTAACTTCTACTGCAAATGTCTGTGTGGCCTGATGGTCATTTCTGAGTCAATGATGGTGGTAGCAGAGAGGGTCGCCTTCTCTTTTTCTCTTTCCAGCTCGCTTTCTGTAGCTTCACCACTTTACATCTTTGGCAGGTGAAGGCTCATCGCCCCAGGCCAGAGCTCTGCACCACTCTCCTCTGCTCTCCCTGTTTGAATGCTTCTCTTGAGTTCTTTCTTCTGTTCTGAGGAATAGAAGTGGAGCAGATCCCACCCCCCCCACACTCCGTTCTATCGCTCTTGCCTCTTTTTCCTCACTCTTTCCTCGTTCTGTTGATCGAGAGCGGCTGTTCCTAGGAGAGACTTGTCTATAATTAATGTGTTTGATGTTTGCTGCAACACAGCTAATTTCATACTGAAATTAAGGGCATTACAGACATCGCTAGACCGCATGGTGTCCCGCATAGGGTGCTTTGGGGACACAGTAGACATAGAAGAACTGAGTAGAGATGATTTTGATTAATGGCCGAATCTCGTATCACTTCATTCTAAAGAGCACCAAAGACTATAAAAAATACTCAGGACTCATTATTTTTGTTTTTGGCGCCTCATCGCAAAGTAACAGGGAAGTGAGGAAAATAACTAACTCAGCACATTTTCTGAGTCTCTCTGACTGTCTGTCTCTCTCTTTCGGTCTACATTCGGCTTTCTCTCCCTCACTTGCCCATCTGTTTTTTTCTGGTTTCCAGTGCCGGGAGCACCCCCCAGGAGGCTGGAGGTTGAGGCCATTAACTCCACAGCAATCCGGGTAACCTGGAAGCCGCCCCTGCAGGGGAAGCAGCACGGCCAAATCCGAGGCTACCAAGTCATCTTCTCTCGGCTGGAGAACGGTGAACCTCGTGGCCAGCCTAACATCATGGACGTGGCTCTGCCAGAGGCACAGGTACTGGATGATGTCTTATTCTTTTACACTTTCTCTTTCGATATCTGTCTTATGTTCATTTCCCATTATTTTCATTCTCCACCGCTCCCGTATTCCCTTCCATTCTGTGAGTTCACACTTCATTTCCCCCGTAACGGGTGACACACATGGACATTTCTTTCCGTTGACTGCTGTACCCCCGCCCCCCTTTTTATTTTTCCATCTTTCTCCACATGTGACATTTGACTCTAAATTGGTACCCTGCTCCCACAGCTTTGGATTAGCTGTCGTAACAAGATCCATTCTAATTATACAGTAATAGCTATTAAATATTTGATATGTGTTACGTCGGGATGGGGCTTAGTGGAATCAATGCACCTCTTTTTGCGGGCTTTAGCAGTAATACATATGCACTGCCTTGTTACCATGTTTATAAATTAGAGTTATTTTCCGACGCCGCCCTCTACACATTAATGCAAGCTGCTCCGAATCGCCCAAAGCTATGTGACACCATGAGATGGATGAGAGATTGTAATCCTTAAGAGGGATTCAGAGATTCATGAATATTTTAAAACCAAAAACCCCACTCTCACTTTTTCCCTCTCTCCGGGAGAGGAGAGACCAGCTTAAGAGCCTCCTTCGGATTGTTTGCCGGGAGTAACATTTGCGCGAACACGCATTCACTCGCACCCCCGATGGCCTCACAGAAAAACATCTAATTTGAACAAGTAAGCGCTCCCTGGCCGCAGGAACACATCACAGAAAATCTGAACAGCCTTGCATGTCTCTCTGAGCAGTGTTTGGTGATAAATGCTTTGCAGCAGCATTTAGGGAGACCAACAGGTTGCTGGTTCATTCCCAGGCAGTGCACACTGCTGTGCCCTTGAGTAGAGCTATTAACCCTAATTTTCTTTGTCAAACACCCCGCTGTCTTAAGTCTTACCGTTGCAGAGGAGGAAGCACTGTCAAAGTCACCTTGGAATGATGCGTCAGATGTGATACCCCCAAGTGACGCTAAGCAGACTTTGCAGATCCCAGTTGTGTAGCCGGGAATTCAGTGATAAATACATAATGACTAAATTGGTGTGTTGTTGTAAAGCCACCCAAATGGAATATCTCACATGGGAATTTAAAGTAAAGAAATGACTGCAATTTTGGCAAGATTTCACTTGGATAACTTGCTTAGGTGAAGCTCTGGTTGATATTACCTGTCCCTGTCTTCACACCTGGCCCTTTGTTTTGCAGCAGTATTTTTCTGGCAGCTGCTGCTAACAGTTCATTGTTGTCTGACTGTGTACCAGAGGGCCTGACAGCCAGGACAGCATCATTGTTCTGAAGAAAAAGTCAAAAACATGGGGGCCGCTTGTCTTCCTAGAAGCGCTTTGGACATGTTTAGTGTGACTTTGTTTTGCGTTATGAAGACTGAACTTAACTGAACATGACCCTACCTGTTGTGAAAACAATATGTCTCTTCCCTGCCAGGTTCAAACAATAAACAATAAGACACACTCCAACTTGGCACTCAAGGAAGCTCTCATGATCCAGTTTGAAGTCCAGGACACTTCACAAACTCACAGTTTCCCCCCCTGGCAAAAACAGGATTTTTTTCCCACCCTCCTCCTTTGTTATTCCTTTTCTCCTTATCTCTAACTCCCCTCCCTTTTTCTCCTGTCCCCCTTTTGAACCCGTCCTGCCTGTGAGGCCCGTTGAATAATTACCAGAGGCTTGCGTGCAGGTTGGTTACCCTTGATTGAGTCATCTCAACAGATTGTTTTCTATGAGACAACGCTGAGTAGCCAACTTGCAAGGACCTGCCCGGACGTCACTACAGACCGCACAGTCCGCTGACGCTCCCTTGGCCACGTTCAACCAACTGGATTTAGAACAATCCCTTTTTTTCTCTCAAATGTCTTTCCTTTCCCGTACCCTAACAACAAGTTGGAAAAACGACCGGTTAGCATGAACAGACATGCTCACCGTTAGATCAACCTTGGCAAGTAAGTTCATGACTCATCCCAGTCTCATGCAAATGGCACAAATGCACACCTGTAATTGATGATGAATAACAGGAAGAAAACAATTGACTTCTATCCTGCCACATCCCATAGTGACTCTGCCTAACGTGTTGTGAAATCAGTTCCATATCCACCCTTTTCACCTGCAATGAATGCTAAGTAAGCCTGCCAGGGGGGGAAAGAAAGAACTGATTTTCCAGGGCTTTCACAACATAACACAACCTCACCTTAGGGTTCAATAACAAATCTGAGCAGACAGATTGGATTGCAGATTCTGTCAAAATGGCTATCACCTCTCCCCTTGTCTTTGTGTCTCTGTTTCGAGCTCCTTCTCTCCTCTTCACCCTCTCTCAGGGTTAGCTGAACGCTGTGAGGAGAGCTTGTCTGTGCGTGGGTGTTTTAAGCGCCTCTTTTCCTTTCAAGCAGGAGCCCACACAGCGCCCTCATTTCCCTGCTAAATTTAAACCAGAGGCCATGTTAACATTACGACGTTATCAACCTCTTTCTAACCATGCTTCTATTGGGAAAGTGGCCTGAACCTGAGTGGGCAGCTCCACACCACATAGCCTGCTCCATCACTATGCATTCATAGCAACCACCAGGCTCATGTGTTTCACATAGCCGTCTGTATAAGTTGTCCTAAAACGGCGTGATTGAGTTGGAAGCCGTTAACCCAACCGTCTGCCTTTCTATACATTTTTTTTGCACAAGTTAGCCTTTATCTAGCAATACTTTTCCAGCTTCATTTTGTTTGACCACTCATGCGTTTTTGTAGTGTGTGTGTGTAGGAGCGAGCGAGCAAGGCAATGCCTCACTGCGTCTGCGGCCTTCAATGCCTCAGATTGAAGTTGAATGTGAATCGGGGGGGGAAAAAAGAGAAAAGAAGCACCTCAGCCCGTTTCACTCCATCAATCATGACAGCTCCTTCTCTTCCACATCACTCGCTCCCATTTTTATAGCCACACATCTCAGCCCATGTCATCACATTTGCATTCACCCGCCTGCAAATTATACCGCTCCGTTTCCACAAACGACGCTTATCAGCAATGATGTGTTTTCAGCTTGCGTTGGGATTCGAAATATAAATGGGGGATAATTTATAATTCTCCAATGGATCCAAGCAGAAAGCAAAAGCAGTTGCGATAGAAAGGGATTAGTCCAAGATGAGATAGGAACTCTTGCGAACCTTAATGTGTTCGCTGCTCTGTTGACATACTGAGTGGAGTCGACGGTAAACAAATTAAGCAATTAGGCAAGTAGCAAACTGTTATTCATGGAGTTAAGTAGCAGCTGTTCTTAAATGCTACTCTTTAGTGCCCCGCTACGTCAGGGGAGCACGAGGCAGCACTTTTTGATGCAAGAGTCTCAACCGGTCGCAACTGGGACAAGACAAAGGCGTAGCTTATGCTTCAGTTAGCTGGTTCCTGATAAAGAGCCTTCCACATTGGAGGAGGGCGGAGAAGTTTGGTCTTTTGTCTTTCCATATGCCAACAGTCAATGGAGGATGATAAACACGTCCCTCTAGTGCACAATGAATCAGCAGTGTGTGAGGCTCACTCCCTTTCTACAAGTCTGGAGAGCAAAAAGGGAAAGATGGGCAGGCACCACTGCTGAATAATGTCTGGAAAGGCATGCGTGGACTGTCTGAACTTCATGTTGTTCTTTTTAAAGTTCAACTAAAATAAAAATAAGACAGCATTTCTTGATTACGTCTAATGATATCTTCATGGTATCTAAAGTGTTGTTATAATTGCTACATTTTTAAGACACGCATCTGCCTCAAAGTCTGAACAATATCTGATGGTACTTACTTGTTGTTAAGGGCCTCCCAGTTTCTATTCTTTGTAAATACTTTAGCTGCAGAAAAGGTCAACTTAGAAGAAGACTTTGCAAAGAAAATGTCTCAAAAGAAATAATCAGAACATTTGTATTTTATGCAACAGCTGCATAATTTTACTCTCATGGTCAAAAATGGTCTGATTCTAAATGTTTGGATGACCGACTCAATTTCGTGAGCATTGCTTTTTTGTTAGTTTTGAACTTTTCAGGTAAACACAATCTTTGAAGTGGTGCTTTAAAGCCTTACACTATTGCTTGATTAGGAACTTGTTCATAAAGACCTCGATTAAATCAAGCAGTTGATTAGTAGAACAAATCACAAGAGTGTTAGTCTTCTATTCATTTATTTAGTTGCGGACACTATTTTGCATTGCTGCCCACTTCACCAGCAGCTCATGTTGTAGTTAAGCACTAATGTCCGAATGTAATTGCCTGCCGACCGCACTCTAACCCAGTGCTTCTCAAACTTTTTTCAGTAATGTACCCCCTTTGAAACATTTTCTCAGCCAAGTACCCCCTAACCGACCCCAGACATTTAGTGATGCTCCATCAGTGTTTGATCTATTAACTCCTTAAAGCATAAATTACAACAAACTAAGGATATTTTCATCTTTATGCATGAAAACAAATATTTTTCCAAGGAGTTTTTCAATTGAATTAATATGTTTAACAAACCAATGAACAAAATGAAAATGAATTATTAAAAACTATAAATACAATACACAAATGTAACATGTTTATATGAGGACCCCCTTAGTGGTTCTAGGAATATTTTATATAAAATTGTGTTTTCTATTTAACTTATTGTACTAAGATTATTTTTGTAATCATGCATGGTATTTTTTTAATTAACCTTTTTATTTATTTTCACCTCACGTACCCCCTGCAGTACCCCGACGTACCCCTAGGGGTCCGCGTACCCCCATTTGAGAATCACTGCTCTAACCCATCGTCCTCCCTAAGCCCCCTCCCTTCTATGTTCTCCATTTGGTCCTACATCAGTGTCACCAGTGCCATCTCTCCTGCCCCTTGTCAGCCGGCCCCCCATCAGTGAACTCCTCTACAGCAGCTCAACTGTGGAGCGGGTTTCTAGTAAACACCAGCAGTTGCGTTCTGCATCGACGGGGTTTGATGTCACAGGGCTAGCATAGCAGCGCTAGTAATAGGATTTCACGCTCGGCACCGACGGAGCCCCCGCGGCACGAAATGGGCTTTCACTTCCCCCGGGAATCACTTGGCCGAGCACTTTGAAAACATATTGAAATATAATGAATAAAAGGCCCTTGCTCCATTTCTGGAAAGAGGAACTGCTTCAGAGATTCTGCATATTTTATGTCCACAATGAGATCATTATCATACTGAATGGAGGTGTTCTGTGATTAAGGGAGAGAGATTTTTTTATTACAGGTTAATGAGAAACAAGGCAGTGCATCATAAACAACAATGAGTTTAAGAGCCATCGCTCAACTTAGCCACACAATTTGTTTTTACCACTTACCTTTTTACTCCTTCACTTCCATCCCTGTGTGTGTTTGTGTTACTGCATGACTCTGTTTACACCTACATTCATCTATCTTTAAGCGAAAAAAGACAAGTGCTTTTTTTCCCGTTGTGTTGTACAATAGCTGCCCACTGCTCCTAGTGCTAGACTCCTGGTACTAGGATGGGTTAAATGCAGAGACCAAATGTCACTGTGTGTGCTGTGTGCTCTGCATGTGTGACCATTAAAGAGGGTTTCATCCCTCCCAATTCAATTCTATGACTAATTTCTCTCCCCCATCCTTTGTCCTGTGTCATCTCTCCCTTCAGTGGAATATTGAGGAGTGCACCGAGCATGTGAGTAACCCTCTTATTTTATTATAAAAA
>NW_011355884.1:0-6267 GCF_000735185.1 Notothenia coriiceps
TTTTATTTTTTTTGGTAGTCTAATTGGATAGTGAGGTGGGCTGATGATTGGAAGGTTGCGAGTTCAAATCCTGCCTGGAACACCACTACTAGTGTGCCCTTGAGTAAGGCACTTAGCCCTCGGTTACTCCAGGGAGAATGTCCCTGTAATTGGTCATTGTAAGTCGCTTTGGAATAAGGCGTCTGCGAAATGCCTGAATTGTAAATTGTAAATTATATTTTTGGGAGAATAAACCCCACGGATCCTCAACTCTGGTGTGTTTCACTCATTAACAACGCAACAAAGAGCAACAATATCGTTGTCTACAGTAGCCATGAACTCGCATGTATTATCTTATTTGAGGGGGGGTGGATGCATGCACCCGAATAGGTTAAGGGACCTTTGGCTTTTGTTGCCGGGGGGGGGGTGTTTTTTATAATTATTTATATTTATTTATCGTTTTTAATTATAGTGAAAACTATCCTTGGATGATGGGTTAGTAGACTAAAAGCTTTAGGAATCCAAAGTACAACATATAATAAGTACCCTGTATCAAGATTGATGCAAAACAAGTGAAATTTGACCTTTTTAGAAAGATTTAGCACAAAAACAACACTTCTGGGGTAATTTGGGTGGATTTTACATATCTCTGGCCCCCCTTGGTCGATTTTGACGAATGAAATCTCTTTATAACTGCTAGAGCCAATGGAAGGGGGGGTTTCACATAGACCCCAACGTTAACACAAAAAGGTGGGGGCTTTGCGCAATGTAGTTTTGCATGAGAGTGAAGCTATCTCTCCCTCTGACATCTGGAAACGGAAAAGCAGGTTTATTGCTTATGGATTATCAGAAATAATTTCAAAGGGACACAGACACATTGGATTAACCTATGGATTAACTTCAGCAGCGTTGTTATCGTTTTAGTGCCATTGAAGACCAGTTTTGACTAGACAACGACCAAGGTAGGCCATGTTAGCGTTTTTAGCTACCTAGCGCCACATGTTTTGATGTCTGATTTTGTTTATAAAGTCACGAGTTCTTATCATACAGTGATAATGTATGTACCAAACGATTCTGTGTCATCTCACGATGCGAATCGATGGGTTGGATGTGCAGAAAAGATAAATAATAAGGGTTTTATGATTGATTTTCTGTGCAGTAATCTGTTAGCATTTTTCGCTCGTTGCTAATTCAGAGGCTTTCAGTTAGCATTCTGTTTTTAGAAATAGATCAGTTGGCTGAGTTTCTTCTTCGTTACATGGACATAACACATTCATAGTTTATTACATCTTAAGAAGCCCTCAGACACTTTTGCTTGCAGATGTTGTGATTTCTGCCCCTTCGGCGGGTCCGTGGGGTTTAAGAGGCATAAACGCAACATGTGCAGTGTGCCCATCCCTGCATTTTGTAGTTGACTATTTAGGTCCTTCAAATACACACTTTTTTTTTACATATCTTATTGGAAATTTGATAAAACGGAGGTCACACAAACTCATCATCTCTGCTCAGTCTGCGGAGGAAACCTGTACTGTAAGCTAATATTTCCCTTCAAAGGACAGCAGCTGCAGAGGCCCAAAGATCATTTGCCACTTTCAACATTTTATTGACAGAGTGAGTCATCACCCTGTGTGGCATTCAAGTCTGTGGATCTTATTGGCATCTAATGCCTTCAAAGTCTACCAAACAAAAACTGCAGCCACTACAGAAATGGCTTGAACCATGATCGTTTTGCACGCTCTCTAACCACCAGATATTATATTTTTTATTCCACTGGCCTTCATTTATGAATATACATGTGCATCTTCAGAGTTTCACAAATAGAAAAAAATGCTAACAACTGTGATTATATTAAGAGAACAACATTGTAAACATTGATCACAGTGGCACATAATGACATCCCAGAATCAAGCATATTGAAAATCCACTTCCTACCCTTTATACATGTCCTGAGTCATTTTAGCTACAACATAAAGCAGACTTAAATTCAACATTTGATTAGAAATGTTGAGGTAAAGGGAAGGGCTGTTCATTCCAGAGGACTAACTGTAACCCTACACTAATTATCTTGACAGTCACATCATTTGTTAGGGTTAGGGTAAAAAAGGCCATCAGTACATCAATGAATCGTGGCAAGGAAACCTTTTTCTTGCATACCTTCTCGCCAAATGGAGAAACCAAAAATGGAGAAAACTCTTAATTAATTAAAGTAAAGGGCCAGGTTTACCAAAAACAATATCAAAATGTATCTTCATACAAATCTTGGAGTATAATCCAAGATCACTGAAATCTACTACCGTTGTTTTTTCTACAGAAAGATGTCAAGGTTAAATATTTGATGTCGGACTTAATGATTGATTATATTGGATGAATGAAATGACACATGTTAAAAATCACTAAAGATGAAAACACGACTGTGGTCTTATATATTCAACAAAACAATATAAAACAAGAAAGGAAAAGCAGACAATACAAACAACTCAAATAAAATGATTTGGAAGAGAAGTTTTGATTGAATATAATATTGCCATTCACTTTTTTGCTCATCACTGTGAGTGCTATTGAACAAATATGTGACTGAAACATTGACATCTCAAGCTCTAAACAAATGCAGAGACAATCAGAAGGGAATGTATGGTAATTTCCACAATAACTGGCTCTGGAGCTGTGTGTGTAATGCACTGTGTCGAGTCAATTTTACAAAGGGGGAGACAGACACCCACTGTCACGAAAATACAATTTCTAACACATCCAGCACCCCATTCGCCTCGATGATATGATGACCGTACCAATTGCACCCACTCCTTCTGATGATGTGCTTGAACACCAGACGGCATGAAATGAAAAAATAGATGCAAACTGAAGAAAAAAGCTGAAACAAAAGAAAGCAAATTGAATTCTGACGGAAAAATCTAAGTCTTTATTTATTGTCAACTTTTATCTTTCATAAAAGGAAAGTACCTTTGCAGAAATAGGTCAAGATGAAAAGAAAATATTAAGCAAGTTTAACCAGGAAGTATTAGTCATATGCAGTACAGTAGATAGGACTGAAAAAGTCCTTAAATTAAATATGAAATGACTACGAGTGAAAGTCTAGTTTCTCTCTTTGGGGAAGGAATTGGTGTTAGTCTGACTACAACCAAACGCTCTGACTTCGGATTGGCTCAGTCTGGAGAGTGGTGACAGGCTTGCTCTGCTCATAACATCAGTTGAATAATTACAGCTAACCTCCCTCTCCACAGGGCTTCAATGCTATAAACGGCCCGCTGTCAAACACTAATGGAAATTCACGGCCATGGCAGTGTGGAAGTGGCAGGCTGGAGTCACCGGGGACCTGGGAGGACATATTCGGGTCAAATCCTTTAAGAGGCCTCAGTGTTTAAAAAGGCAGATTGGAGCTGTGTCTACGAGGGTATTTTTATTAGGGTAATACTTTTTTGTATTTAAAGTCATTGTATTTCGTCTCTACATTGCCAAAAAAAAGAATATATGCACATCAAATGATTTAATTTTTTTTTAAAAGAGGTGAGACTTTCAGAAAAACAACAGGCTGAGACACAGCACAACACGCAGCAGCTCACATTGGATTTCTAACCTTCTCTCTTATGATGTTGCTCACAGAAAGAGCAATCAAAACAGCAAAAATGTGTATGCAGATGTGATATTAATTCCTTTTCACAACCGCTTTCAAAACACTCTCGGTCCTCACCTAAGCTATATTTACCATCCTAGTGGCTTTCCATTCAATCTCTGTGCCCCTGCATGATAAGCTATCACACACAGAAATACCAGCTAGCCCACATTATGGACTTGAGGCCAAAGGAGTGATATTTTTCGCAAAACCAATTTTTCCTCTTCTATTCATTTACAAAATAACATTATTAGCATGGACAATAATTTGTTTCTCATTAGAATTATTTTTTAACTGTCAAATATAAAAAATAAACTAGTACCTACATATTCAAGGCCCTCAGCTATTGTAGACTCATATACATCTAATTAAAAGCTATTTTCTTATGTTTCAACTATTTGTATGCATGAACAAAGAGGTACTTGTACTGATTTCTGATTCATCGTGCCCTCCTGATATTTGGTGTGTCACGGTTGTCAAAATCATATTCAAATGTTGCTTTAACATCACTGCTTGACTTCGCTTTATATATATATTTTGACTGGGAAGTGAACATTTTCTTTTCCTCTCCCCATTTTCTTTTCCTCTCCCCAGCATGTCTGAAGCTCACTGACATAGATAAATACCTGATGTTATATTTGCATAAACCCATTCAACCTGGGTGAGTAATTCACAGACTGGGGCTGCAGAACAAAAATTGCGTTTTGACAGCAACGAGACGGCAACTCATTGTAGTGCAGTCACTGACTCGCTGGCTTGGCGAAACACTGACTTGGCGACACACACATGCTGTTGTCAACTCTGTCTTTGTGCAGATTTATACAGCGTGCTATATATTCTGTTCTAGTAACCTCCACCAGGGAACATTTCAAAAAGCAGCTCAAATACGGGAGCTTAACTGCTCTTTACTGACTCTTTAGATGATATAAAAACAACATGAAATAAAAGTTTAGAGTTGAAATAATTTTGCAAGTTCCATACAGGTGTTTAATTGTTTTAATTTACATACTCCAGGCAGCCATTCTTAACTATCAAACTCATTTCATTACATTGTAATAATAAACTCACAAAAACGCTAAACTTGCTTGAGTGTAGAATTCCATTACAATGAACATCATGTCTAAATAAACAATAACCATGGCCTGAGCCAAGGAGCGGTTTGGTCAAGAAAATCCCATATACTATATAGGCCATGCAGGCTTTTAAATATGTCCACACAACTCAGTTACATCTTAAACAGTTAAGGTGTGGACTTTAAGTGCAGCCACTTTTTTGTGTCTGTGATTTTTTTCTTAAGAACGTAGTTCTAATCTTATTTTTCCTCCTCTGTTTAGAGACACTACAAGTGTGTACCAGAGCCAACAGAAGGAGTGAAGCATACAAAAGCTTGTTACTTTATTAAGTCTCAACCGATTTGGACATCTTTCTGTCCCCATCTGCTCTCTGTGATCACCTTTACTGTCAAACAAAAATTGTAGTTTTTTGTCTGGTTCTGTGTCTGATGTTAAAGATCTCCTATCATGCTATTTTTAGGCATATATTATGGGTACCAGATATATAAATATATAAAAAACATATCTATGATGTGTTTTGCTCAAAATACCAAACAGATCATGTATTTTAGACATCCCTCATTCATATTTCAGCCCTGTTAGAGAATGGCTGATTCTCTGCTGGCCCCGCCCCCTTTTGAACGCAGGCACACTGTGAGTTCTGTGACGAGCAGGCTGTCTGCTCAGATGCAGCTAAATGATGCAGTGATTAAACACCATATCATGTTCCAACCCACTTCAAGATTATTTCGAAACAATATGGAGCTGAAATGCTTATTTTCTTGCGGGTTTACTACAAGGTGAGTTCCTTTTTTTATTTCCTGCTTTTTTATTTTACATTTTAGTAATGTCGTCATGACCGTGAGTCTCCTTACACACCGGGAACCAGGGGCGGACTGGCCATTGGGAATACCGTGAGTTTTCCCGCTGGGCCGGTGCTGTGCGTGGGCCGGAGGGCAAAAAAAAAAGTTAAAATTAAAAAAATCAAAATTATTATTATTTTTTTTTTTTGCCTAAATCCTTTCGGCCCACATTTGCAAGTGTTCCGGCCACTCCCCTTTTCTTTTCTTTTTTGCTTACCTAAATCCCACCGGCCCACATTTGTAAGTGTTCCGGCCACTCCCTTTTTTTTTTTTTTTTGCTTATCTAAATCCTACCGGCCCACATTTGTAAGTGTGGGCGACTGAGAGACATAGCTGGCAGTTGCTTACAGCTGGATAAACAAGCTCCAAAGCGTAAAGACGTTTTTGTATAATTTGTGTATACAGTATACAGTATTGTAGCGAGCCCTGGATTCAGAGGGAGAGGCTTGCATAGGGGGGGGGGGTTGGCAGGGAAACGGGGTTCAGGGGGAGTGGCTGTACCCGTAGGATAGAAAAGGGGGAAGTGACGTCTGACTCAGAGGTCGCGCGGCTGTGGAGAAGAACGTGTTGCCCACATTCTGTTACTGAGTTTAGACTAGTTAGCTAGCAGGTTTATTGTTTTGGGTGCAGTCACTTTTGCCTCCACTTGCTGTTCAAATAAATGTTGAAAGAAAAAGTCAATCTTTTTACAGTTCTGTTTCATATGGGTGTTGAGAGATGTATCCATAGATTTAGTCCCTAATTT
>NW_011355885.1:0-10305 GCF_000735185.1 Notothenia coriiceps
CACTCTGGGGGGGAAGGAGTCGGAGCTTGTGCGGGAGGTGGAGTGTTACCAGTTGGATCTGGTTGGGCTCACCTCTACGCACAGCGCCGGCTCTGGAACCTTACTTCTGGAAAGGGGTTGGACTCTATTCTTCTCCGGAGTTGCCCAAGGTGTGAGGCGCCGGGTGGGTGTGGGGATACTCACAAGCCCCCGGTTGGGTGATTCTTTGTTTGAGTTTACCCCAGTGGACGAGAGGGTCGCCTCCCTACGCCTGCGGGTTATGGGGGGGAAAACTCTGACTGTTGTGTGTGCTTATGCACCAAACAGCAGTTCAGAGTATTCGGCCTTCTTGGAGACCCTGGAGAGGGTCCTGTATGGGGCTCCTGAAGGGGACTCTTTAATCTTGCTGGGAGACTTCAACGCACATGTGGGCAATGATGGAGACACTTGGAGGGGCGTGATTGGGAGGAACGGCCCCCCTGATCTGAACCGGAGTGGTGGTTTGTTACTGGACTTCTGTGCTAGTCATGGATTGGCCATAACAAACACCATGTTCGAACATAGGGATGCTCATAAGTGTACGTGGTACAGAGCACCCTAGGCAGAAGGTCCATGATTGATTTCGTTATCGTATCATCGGACCTGAGGCCGTATATTTTGGACACTCGGGTAAAGAGAGGGGCGGAGTTCTCAACCTGGTGAGTTGGGTCGAGTTGCAGGGGAAGCCTCTGGACAGACCTGGTAAGCCCATACGTGTAATGCAGGTGAACTGGGAACGTCTGGAGGAGGCCCAAGTTCAGGAGGCCTTCAACTCACACCTCCGGCTGAGCTTTTCGTGCATCCCTGTGGAGGCTGTGGACATTGAACCAGAGTGGGCGGTGTTCAAGCCTCTATTGCCGAAGCCACGGCGGGGAGCAGTAGTCTCAAGGTCTTAGGTGCCTCAAGGGGCGGTAACCCTCAAACCTCCTGGCGGACACCGGTGGTCAGGGAAGCCGTCCGACTGAAGAAGGAGGCCTTCAGGGATATGTTATCCCGGGGGAGTCCCGAGGCAGTTGCAAGGTACCGACAGGCCAGTCAGAGCTGGTTGATGTGGCCAGGGAAAGGAAAGTTTGGGGCTCTCTGCTGGAACTGCAACCTCTGTGACCCGACCACGGATAAGCGGGAGAAGATGGATGGATGGATGGATGGATGGATGGATGTATTAGTCTGTTAAAAATAGCTGAAGAACAAAGAAAATTATTGTTTGTATTTATTTTTAATCAATAATGTAATAATTTAAAGCTATGATATCTTACATCTTTCCTCACTACATCTTAGCATTTCTTACATCATGGTATACATAAACAACATGTTATGAGTTTAAAATAAAGAATACATTATTTTTAATTATTATTTGAAATTAAAACATTGTGCATCCCTCTAAAAAAATTACCAATATGATATTCTAAAATGTACTGAAAGCTTATAGGTCAATGACTCATTGTTCAGAGGCAAAATAATGAGTCATCTTCCCTCACCAATAAATCACCAAGACATGAAGAAATTCTGCACAATGGGCCAAAAGTATAATACTAATATCACAATTGACATTACAAGTGTTACTGCATACAATATGTTGCCATTATTATGTTTTCAACTCATAATGCAACAACAAACCTACTCAGAAATACCCGCCTGATCAAATATATTTATATAACTTAAAATGAGAAATGTCAAGGTCTGTTTACCTATCATCCATTCCGAATGTGGTCCCTTATTTTAGTATAAAAGTATTCTTTACATGAAAAAGTCAAGCTGCATATAGTCAATCACTGGAATTGTGATTCATCAAACTTAGATCATGATGTCTGTTTTCTCATAAAGATGTCTGTAAAACTTTGCTCAACTTGATTGATGGGTGGCACTAATGAAGTCAGAGACTATTCTCTTTTCCATCAGACTGTCACACAACTTGTCATCTTAATTTCTGATTCTCCCCGCTGGCCTGTCAACGCTATGATCAAAGACCAAAGCCCTCCAAAGCTATAAAAAGCCTGATGTTTTAACATTGCAATGTTCCATTCAAAACTTAAGACTAGACATACATAAGAATACAGTAAACAGAAAAGTATCAAAGCAGTTTAGCTCAGTCTGTAAGACCTTTGTCTCCAAAGCTCCAGATTGTGTGATTTTAATAATTTTGAAATTCTAAACAGCAAAGAATGACAAAGCCAGCAAAGGAAAATTGACTGGTGAAGATCGTGTTGCATTATGGGTAGTGAAGGCACCACAGCTTTTTACGAAAAAGAAGATTGACTGCAAGCTCAATTCTAAAGCTGTGTAATCAAAGCAAATCAGAAGTGCCTTATTTCTGCATTTCTTAACTGGGGTGGTGAGGGGAAATATGTCAAATAGTCTTCAAACCAATGGCTGACGTCATAATGACAACTTCTGTGTCTTTTATACAGCGTAGTTGCATTGAAATAAAATGCATAGTTTCCTGCATGTTGCATACTCAATCAGTAAGTGCTATAGGTGCAGTATACTCTTTTAAACGGGCCCTATAATACATTTTGGGGCTTTCCCTTTCTTGTAGTGTGTTATATAAGTTTGTGTGCATGTAAATGGTCTGCAATGGCTAAAATATCAAAGTTCCCTCCAGAGGGAGTTTCTCTCCCACACTCTGCCTGAAACGCCACGATTGGACTCAATTCTTTACTTCCGTAACATAGTGACATCATTACATAAAACTTGCGCTTCTTTTGTCTAGCACTCCAACACATTGTAAGTGATAGGCTTATGCTGCGTTCACACCTGACGCGATGCGATGTTTGGGGGCGGCGCGATTACATGCAAAGTCAATGCAGAGACGCGATCAGACGCGAATTCGCTCCGACGGCGCGCATGAAGCGGTGATCAAACGCGAGTTCAATTTTTTCAACTCGGGCGTCAAATTCACATGACGCGTTCCCGCGGAAGCCAATCAGTGTTGGGATTCCCTCTGACACCCCTCTGACGTTCTGCTGTTGATCCTTACTTACCGGAGATATATTGACAGGCGCTCCACAGCTGAGAGGGAACGCCTGTAGTTTGTGTCCATCCGGGAAATCCTGACACCAACCCGAGCTAGAAGATCATCAAACTGGACACAGGTCATCCTAAAATACCGCTGGAAACGGCAGTCATCCAGGCGCAGTTCCTTGATTAAACAATGATATTCACCAAACTGTGTTCGACGCTTGATTACATTGTGAACCCAGACAGAGCGGCGTTTGTTGCTACGTTTGTAGGACTTCCACAGAAGGTACAATATTCGCATCGCGTCCGGTGTGAACGTAGCATTAGGTCGCGTTCACACCTGCTTGTTTAGTACTGTTGAATCGGTCCCTCTACGTTCACACCGGACGCGATGCGAATATTGTACCTTCTGTGGAAGTCCNGGTTCTGATTGGCTCTCTAGGTTGGCATTCTAGCTTCTGACTGGCTGTCCAGGTTGTCAATCACAGCCGTGGGCATATTATACTAGTCGACTCGTAACATCGCTAAACTTTTTTTCTTGACGGTTTTCTCAGTCAACTAATGCTATTGATAACAGTAACATAAATTAACACAGCCCTGCACACTGCAGTCATTATATGCCGGGTCTGTGGTTCATCATCTTCTTTTTCATTCTCCTCCTTATTGACTGACATTAACGTTAAACATTGCACTCATGTTACTCACCGAAACCTTGTAAAGCCGGTCCCGCATGCTGGCTCTTACAGAACCGACTAACTCCCCTTTCGTGTATGTACAGCTCTCAACATGCCCAGACTTGTAGTGATTTTCACCTCGTTTTATACTTTTATTCTCATTCTGAAAGAATGAGGTGAAATGTGCCAACGTGACAGCCATCTTTGTGTTGGTGACGCGTATTGTGCGGGACCAGAGACATGTAGTTCACTGAGCGGCTTAACACAAAAAAATGTGTTACTTCACAGTTTTACGACACATTTTTATTTTTTTGACTTGCAAAATGTTCTTTTAAATTGACAAACATCATATGTGTAGTTCGTGGCACAATTCAAACGGGATCAAAAGATACGTTTTCTCTCTCCATTGAATTCAATGTATGATTTTCCGCTTCCGGGGTCCCATGAGCTCCCCCGGAAAGGGAGGGACTTCGCCTCTCTATGGCTATAACTGCCGAAGATGAAGTCTATGACGCTAAAGCTACGTTCTTGCGTAATGCGGAAGTGGGCGTGGTTAAATCTAAACTGGGTTGGAATAACGATAGACGCGTCAGGGGTGCCGGATCCCTCAACAAAAGACACAAAGTACAACAGTACATCAATTCATTGAGATAATAAAAACACTAATACTCTTGGGAGATAAGCAATTGGAGCAACAATGTAAACAAAAACATCAAAACAAACAACTATAACAAACAAAATAAGGGAAACAGAACAGTAAAACAAAGCAGCAGTGGCAGACAATCTATAAAAGAACAAAGCACATGTTACAGAAATGCTGCCATAAACATAGTCTTTGTAAAAAAAACATGATCGCGCATACCTTATGTCCCTCGGACGGAGCAGCGCCTCACACACACAATACCGCCGGTCTTGTCACGGTCACGGGCAAAGCTACAGTTTGCTGGAGTAATGTGTAAAAGTTAAACACCCAGAGCCTAACATGCCACTAACTCGATAATTGTGGAGACTTACCGGAAACGTCTCGGTCGAACGGGAAAGAACTATCGGGTATCAGCTGTATAAATATTGTTTATTAAGTGAAGGGAATGCGGAAGTGGGCAGTACCTCTGTGGTCAGCTACACGTAGATACACCACACCTGCCAGTTATATTCCTATCAATATTATGAAGGCTTTTACAGAAGGGTTTGTTCATTTATTATTCATAGCCTGAATTATATAACATTGTATACCTAAAAACATGGCGGAAATTGATATTTTAGAGCTGTTGACAGTATTTTCTGATTTATGGAGTGATAAAAAGAGGTATCCAAAATCCCTTCTGTAAAAGCCTTAGATACGACTATATGTATATAATTTGTATATAATATATATGTATATAATATGACTACAGAATGAAACAAGAATTTTGAACCTTGCTTTATCCAAAGTTCAGATTTCGATTCCTGAAATGTGTTAAAATATGCGCATATTTAACCATGTAATACAAAAAAACAATTTCCTTATTGTAAGTAATTAACTGGAGACATTTCTAGCTGATATCTTTAAGTTAAAAAAAATTACCCTATTCACCTGGGGTGCCTTAAGAACATTATATTTGCTTACTTTTAATTTAATTTACATGGTAGTATATTAAATGTTAAAGAGTACATATTATTTTTCCAGGTTTATAATTGTTTATGCTTCTACTGTGACATGTCTCCATGCTTTAATGTTCAAAAAGCTCTTTATTTTTCTCATACTGCCTGTGCTGCAGCACCTCTTTTCACCCTCTGTCTGAAACCAGAGCCCAGTTTGCTCTGATTGGTTAGCTGGCCAGCTCTATTTTGATTGGTTAACCCTTTTAGAAATGTCTTACCTCTGGAGGAAACTTTGGGATTTCAACCTTTGCAGACCATTTACATTTAAAATCTATAACATACTACAGGAAATTGAAAACCCCAATAAGCATTATAAGGCCTCTTTAAGCTTTCAGTACAAATAGAAAACAATGGGAAGTTATGGATGGCAACTTTGAGAACAACCCCTTTGTCGTAAACCCTAATAGCTATAGTTTTGACCTCAGTTCAGAAAGTTTGTATAAGGCAGCCGTCTGCATATTGCATTTTTAACATCAGCATGGGACTTAGTTTTTGTAAATAAAAATACCTTATTGCTTCAGCTTCTCGGTAGAATAACAGGCCAGTATTTTTCGCTCCCTGTGATTCCAACTTGCCTCAGGTCGGCTGCTCATGCAAGTTACATTAATATCAGCATGATGCCTTGCACCCCCTGCAGTTACATGTATTCAAAAACATCCAGTACTAACGCAATTTAAACATGAGCACAGACATAGTTTATCATTTGAAATACTTCTTGTTGTCAATTATTCAGCCTCTTAGAAGAGCTTCAAGCGTCACTCAGACACACTGCTGATTGGAATTGTTCACATAGTAATAAATAATAAAGAGCAAAAATAGAGGCACCAAAATAGTGCCGAAAGTCACTCAAAGAGACGTATTAAAGCGCAATGTTTCAAGAATTTGTTTTAGAACATCCACAAATTGAACACATTGAAACACCTGTCAGCTATTCAGAACTTCAGCCTTGGGGAATCAAACTCTCAGTCTGCAGCTGACATTAGAGGCAGTGTTCAACATTGTACACTGGCAGCAGAGGCAGGCTGGTGAAGGCGAGGAATAGTGTGAGCAACAAACAGTGTGAT
Source organism: Notothenia coriiceps (assembly GCF_000735185.1). Lineage (NCBI taxonomy): Eukaryota > Metazoa > Chordata > Actinopteri > Perciformes > Nototheniidae > Notothenia > Notothenia coriiceps. Next base: position 6,356 of record NW_011355885.1, read on the forward strand.
TCAAAAAGCAGCAGCTTGTTGACACATGTACAGCCTCAACCTAAGGCATGCTTTTCAGAGGGAAAAAAATGAGTTGTCACGACATGATAAATTAGCTCCTTTTTTCTTGTCAAATGTCATGTTTTTAAGCATAAAAGCTGACACCCTAACCCACCGAAAACTGCAAACCGATCTTCCCAGGTGAGGCATATACTGTTAAGAAGATTATTTTCAGGTGTTATGAATGAGTTATTAACCATGTTTGGAGGGATATGATTGAGTTTCTCCAGCACCCGTGCATTCTGTCGAGAGCAAAGCATCATGGGGCTTCCTTGACAAGCTCATCCATCAGCACAGCATGTTCAAGTCCCCATCAAATGCCTGCACCGCTCCATAAAGTGGAGGAGGAGAGGTGTCACTCCCTAAACAGGATATATGGTCTCTCACTGAGACACAAATTAGGCCGTAAATACATTACAGTGGAAGTAGCCTCTTCCACGGCAACATGTTTGTACTGCCGCTGTGCCAAAATCAACACTGCAGGTCTGTTTGCTCGCCTGCCAACAAGACGTACACATTTGCATCAGATCACCTCAGTATCTCACTCACATCAGACAGGAGCATTAACATAGTAACAGCTTGATCTACCTCAATATAAATGTGTGATTCAATTCAGACAATTCCGTATTTCAATTCAGTGCACATACACTACATTCCTTTTTTTTTTTCTAATTGCGTTATCATTTTGACATTTAAATAGCATTTTTTGAATTAGTTCCGTAGCCTAATTATCATCACTTTCAACCTTGACTGACCATTATTCAAAGTATATTGTACAGGAGGCTCAGGTGGAATGCAACCCCTCACAAATTCTGATTTGGCATGCACGGGGCAAAAATGTGTTCCCCGTTCATTCTGGACTACCTCTAATACTTGTCTCGCCCATACATTACACAGCTGAGCAGGAGCTGTCACACAGCCCAGCCCACTTAATTAATTTCCCCCCTCCCCCTGTCTTTATGCTTCCCAGTTTGGTATGGCCCACTCCCAGCAGTGCTTGTCTAGGTTGCTCACTCCACTGCTGGCCTGAAGAGGGTGTAGGCAGGCACTTATCCCCATGGTGCCAACCCCTATCAGTGAGCAGCCATAACATTCAAACAAGTGATCCCCGCCTAGATTGTATGTATTCCATGACCAAGGTAGGAGTCACTTTTTAAACAACAAAGACGGAATACCTCCTTGATTTTCCACAAGTGAACAAGGCTGTGTTTTTTGTATTCCCACTACCAACCCAGAGGAACCATGACTGGAGATTGAGTTTGTGCATTGAATGTTTTTTCTCCTCGCCCCCCAAGTGAAAATGTGAAGGTCTTAGAACATGAAAGAGTCTTAAAGGGGCCCTATTATGCTTTTTGTGATTTAAAGTCTATGAGAAAATGACCCTACTTCACAATTGATTTATCACCTCAGTTAACATTGTCTTAATGCATTCTGTTCTCTTCAACTATAGTCTTATTCAAGATGTGATGTTCATTAGAATTTAAATAAGGATATATAACATGGCCTTGCTGCCTTGCAATAGACAGCAAGCTGCAACGATGTTGGTCGATATTGTGTTTTTCTGGTTTTTGTCCTAAGCTTTTTACTCTGTGTTTGTTGTCTGTTGTAGAATCTTGGTTAGCCAAACATGTCTTGTTCAAAGTTTGGCTGCACTTTGCTCCACTCTCTTTGTTGTGACTTGGTTTCCAAAAAACTAAATCTTGATGGAAAAAATGCCAAACCTAAAACTCAAACCAATGATATATTTGTACCTTTTTAAACATTCTATAGTTGTATCTGTGCACCACAAGATGCTTTCAAAATGGTACGAGACAATTAAGAAAGGAATTTACTGTACACTTACCAACAAAAGTAAATATACAGTGGTAAAGATTGATGACTGAAGATACACAAGGAGAGCATGAAGAATTTGATTTTGTTACTACAAACAGAACCCAGAATGTGCAAGATGTGCGAAGAAGTTACTAGTTTCTTGGACAGCAAAAGGAATTTTGTCACAGAGCTTGGGGATGAAATCTGAGCTGACCTGTCTTCTCTGTGTGATGTAACAGAGTATTTCAGTGTGCCAAATGCTTGAATGTGAAACTGGAAGGACAAAAAAAACTGGAAGGACAAAAAAACAGGCATTCATGAATATACATGCGCCAATTCAAACAAAACTGCATTCACTGGAAGAGCCAAACTGCAACAAGAAAAGTACAAATTAAGGACGAGGTTTGTGAACCACGATTCACAGAAACCGAGTTTTTAAAGTTTTTCAAATCCATTTGCAGTTGATGTGGAAAGTTATCCAAAATACTGACACATAGAGCTGAATTAATTACAGTGGAACAGCCTACTGAGGGCCAACTTTGAATCTCTCGAGGCAAAAGAGTTCGCCCCTTTCATCTCAGACACAATACTCCGCCTTGAGGCTGCCTGTGCACTGAGTATGTTTAGAAGCATTTATTTGTGTAAACAAATGCTCTCCGTGATGAGGTTCAGCAATATTCTTTTAGGCCCACCTGACAGACAAGAAGAGCTTTCTTTTTTTTCAAAGGTATTTGTTGTTTGACGGAAAATGTTTTAATTCAGTAACAGCGTTCACACTTTTGCTGCTTTTGTTTTCAAATGAGTGATCACAGTCGGAATAAAACTGGAAGAGAGGCTTTGTGTGGCTTTATTTGTAGAGAAAGACACAAAACTATCCAAATTAGACCACATATTGTCAGTCTGAGGCTCTTACTGAATGTGAATGTGTGAAATGACGGAAAGGTCAAAAACATGATTTGGGTGTACATGTTCGACAAAAGGTTAGTGACTGTGTCAGAATAGTTACTGGCTGTCAGTCTATAACCAAATAGCTGGCCCGTTTGGAAATGTCACAAATGGGCTTTAATACCAAATGGGGATTGAAAATGTGCACTCCATAAATCTAAAATATACAGCTCACACGCAAACACACAAACATATAGTCAGAAATATATATATTACTGAGGGCCTATAGATGTGTTTTGACGGTACATTTTACTCATTGAGGTACATAGTGGTTTGATAGTTTGTCGTCTGGTGTGCAAACCAAGGCCAGCATGACAAGAATACTGGCACAATGAAACAATCATAGTCACAGGAAGACAATTAGAAGAACCAAAGTAAAATAGCTGAAAATGCGTCATCATACCGGCAGCAGTACAACAAACACCATGTACGGTAAGTCAGGTAACTGCTGCACATTAAATGTGTTTACATTATGCATAAAAATGATATATTATGCTCGTTTTCAGGTTCATATTTGTATTCTGCGCTTCTTATGTGAAATGTTAACATGTTTTAATGTTCGAAAAGTGCTTTATTCTTATTTAGCCTGTGCTGCTGCAACTCTTTTCACCTTCTGTCTGATCGTTAGCCCAGTCTGCTTATTAGTTAGCTCACCCGCTGCGTATAAAAAAGATTATAGGGCCCCTTTAAAAGAGTAGTCTACTGCACGTAGCACATACTGATTAAGTATGTAACATGCAGGAAACGGTGTATTTTATTTCAGTGCAACTACACTGTATACAAGACACATAAGTTGTCAATATGTTGTGATAGGTCAACTGGTTAGAATTGTCCCACCCCTCATGCTGCGTTCACACCGGACGCGATGCGAATATTCGCTTCGCTCTAAAGGCTCCTATCGCATCGCTCTAGTCAAATGGGGCGTTCACACCGGACGCAATGCGAATATTCGCATCAACGCTCGAGTTTCACCGCGGCTTGCAGTTTGTTTTATTGCGTCGTTCAAAACAGACATCGGTTGACGGACAGTTGAGGTTGTTTACACTTCCATGCAAGATCGTTTTGGTTATTTCTGTCCTTGACTATGGAGGATATAACAACTATTGCTGCTTTGTACCTTCTGTGGAAGTCCTACAAACGTATCAACAAACGCT
>NW_011355886.1:0-4263 GCF_000735185.1 Notothenia coriiceps
ACATGGATTTTAGTATACCATTGAATAATGACTGAATACATAAGCTTAAGCAACAAAACATTGTTTATTTTTTTCAAGGAAGTACTTAACCAAGACCAACAGAAAAGTGCAATTTTTGCCATAAAGTGTAGCAATAGCATATTTAGGAATATAGTACATTTCAGAGATTCAGGTAGCCTATAGGTAGGTAGACCTTCTGTAAACTATAACACTTTGTTTTTTAAGTAAAACACAATACTTTCAAGTACATTCAGAACATTGGAAACCCTGACTATTAGAAAACATCTCTCTGTTGCTTCAGAGGCCATAACAGACTTTGTTGATTTACCAACAGTTGATTTAAAAAATCTAATCAATTTCAGTCCAACTCTCTCAATAACCTTGGCCAAAACAATAAACAGTTCAACATAAAGTGCCAGTTGCACCAACAACGTAATAAATAGTTCAACATAAAGTGTACCATTTAAAATAAAATAAAAAAGTGCCAGTGATTGACCTCAATCCCTCCTATTCTTCCAATATCCTGATGAAAAATAAAATCTCTCTGTTGCATAGGCCACTGTTTGATCAACGCGAATTGGGTGTGGGTCCTTGTACTCCGAGTCGGGCTAACGTCCACGCTAGCTTCCACGCTAGCTGCTATGGGTTTTGCATTGAGGTGATACTTGAGGCTTGATGTGCTGCGGTGATATAAGAATTCCTTTTTGCATAATTTGCAAACAACCGTGCTCTTATTGACGCTTCCATCCGTCCGTTTTTTAAAACAAAATGTCCCATCCACGGGGCCAACCAAAGCGGTCTCATCAGCTTCTTCGTTCACGTTTGACTATTGTTCACTGTGGTTTGTTGTTGTCTGAAGTCATGAACGTTAGTTGGTGCTCCAGTATAATCGGTACCCCTGAAACTCATCCAGTGAGAAACGTTCCGCGGTACAAAAATAAGTGCGATTAAAATGCGTTAATTTTTTTAACGCGTTAATTTTTGTGTAATTAATTAATCTTAATTAACGCGTTAAAGTCCCGGCCCTAATAATTATACCTTTTTGTGAATTTGAAGCGATGTTTGGAGCTGTGAGGAGAACTAATAACAAACATTTAAATTAAGAGAGCCATGAATTTGGCGATAGATAGACAGCTAACATTCGCTAACTAGATTGTTATATGGGTAGCTAAAGTAAGCTAACTAACTACGAAGCTAGATAGCAAATTTAAGCTAGCTTGACGTTTCTAAAAATGCTGACTTTTACCAAAATCAAAAAATCCTGACTTTATTTTAAAAATCACAAAATTCTGACTTGTTTTCCAAAACCTAGATTTAGAGCGATATGAGCTGCCTGTGATAAAACTGTTTAAAATGCAACTTTTTCTGAACATCTAAAAATTATCACTTCATTCCCAAAATCTCAAAGTTATCACTTATTTCCCAAATCAAAAAATGTGAACTTTATCGGAAAATCAAAACATTCTGTTTTTTTTTCAAAAACTCCAAAAATTCTGACTTTTTTTTCAAAATCAAAAAGATGGAGCTGGCCGGACAGAAACAGACTGATCCTCCGTCTCTGTGAGAATATTTCAGACTTTTATTGAAAATCTAAAAGTTCTGACTTTTTTCCACTAAATGTTGACTTGTGTGAGATTTCCATTAAACCCTGGCTCTCCTCGAGCTGATGCCGTTGATTAAAGCTGCGTTCGGCTGTTTCTGATCTGCTCCTAGACGCACCGGCAGATACGAGCGTTAGAAAAAGAGATAATTGAAATACAGATACGTGCAGAAGAGTGTGGAGGAAGGGTCCAGACGATTGAAGCAGCTATTGAACAAAGAGCCATGTCCTGCTTTAGATTTAGAGCGATACGAGCTGTGAGTCAGCCGCGCTTCACAGATGACGCATCTACGAATCACCGGGTCGAAGAAGATGTTCATTACACACCGGGGGGAAGGCCTTATTGATCTGAGCGCGGCCTTTGTGAGGCAGAGTGGACTGAAATCCTTAAATCATGTCTGGACCCTGAGCCCAGAGCTCAGGATGATGACTCTCTGTGTGTCCACCTCCATCTGTCTGCTCTGCGCTCACTTCAGCTCAGAGTCCACACACATCAGCTCTCTGTTTCCACACATCTCTCTCAGAGGGATCTTACGTGAACGAATGCTGCGGCATTACAGCAGAGCAGAATGTGTAACTATTACATCCATAATATAATCTTTTAAACGCACACTGCACATTTTACATTTATATTCAATTTAATATTTAATATTCCGTTCCTTGCGTTACTGTACATTTGTAATTCAAAATGTATATTTTCTACTTTTTTAAATCATTTTATTTCTAATTGAGATGTTTCCATTTTGGATTGTTTATTTCTAGTCTTGTACTTTCTCTAATGTGCAATGCCTTTCATTTCCCAAAATAGGATCAATAAAGTACTTTTGATCTGATCTTATTGAAGTCCATCAAAGAAAGGTTGTTCTTTTCCCGAAGTCAAAACAGAAGTAGAGCATTGGTGTTAGGGCTAATAACGTTCTCTATTTCATGGTGAAATCCAATTAGAGAGCATCACAAGTCAATGATGTGTCTCCTTCACTGTGCCCTCCTTTCATTAAGCTGACCGGCGGCTGGTTCATTAAATAATGAGCTTCACAAATAGCAGAGTTCCTTTGAGTCCTGAAAGGTGTGTGAGTTTCACAGTTTGAATCGATCTTGATATGACAGTTCCTTCTTAATAAGTGACAGAGCTTCTTCCTCTCACTCTGCAGAATCTGAAATGATTCTGATTCTGATTCACAAAACACCTTCGTGGCGCTTCATCGGTCGCTCACAGAGGCATGAGTTGTATATCAGCACGATGACGGAGCAGATGTGAGAGCGAGGTCTGAAATGAAATGAGAGGATGTCCTGACATTGTTCCTGGAAACATTTGAAATGGCTTCATTTTCTCAGCAAGTGTTCTCGAAAGTGTATTTGTCTAATATCTAGATGGAAACGGTCTTTACGCCTGATGTCAGGTCTCGTTTTTAGACAATGCTTCATCTTTTGAAGTCAAAACATCTTATTTTGAGTCGTATCTCAGATGAAACACATCTGGTTTTACACATTTATTAGAAAAACCACCACCTCACATCAGAACACAGAACACCTCTGAGCATGTGCGGATTATTTTGTAACACAACATTTTCCTGATCGAATATAATTCAGAGTGAGTTCTCCTGATAATTACAAGATGTGATTTTTCTAAAACCCCTTCTTATTCCAAGAACTCTTACCAAGCAAACTTCCACTCGTTCTGTCGGTACATATTTGGACTCATGTGAAAACTGATTGTTTGTATTATTGTTGAACTTGTTTTTGGAGCAGCATTTCTTTCCAGTGCAGGGGAGAGGCGGGTTCCTTCACGGCCTCACAGCCTGAGGACGTCAGCGTGCTCAACGCTTTACTGAACTGCAAAATATGGCGTGGCTGCGACAGACTTCAGAAACACCTGAGGCTGTTTCTAATGCCTCGAAGTAGAGCTACTCAACAGAACATGGTATTGAATAGAAAGGTAAAACAAATGTTGTGTTTCTTGTGTCAAAACCAAAACACCCTCTGGTTCTACAGAACAGTTTGTCTGAAAGGTCGTCCCGGCTCTCCACTCCTTCAGCTAACTCCTCGTTGAAAAGCTAAATCACTGCAGCTTTCCTTCTCATATTAAATGAGCCTTTATTCCCTGCAGTCGGCCATAACTTCTGCTAACTGGATCCTTTCTAATTAACGTCTTTGTTGCGTTGAGTGCTCGTGGGTCCCTGTGAATAGACGAGTAGTTAAGAGAAACGGTCATTTTCTTAATCTTATTTGTTCAGGGAATATTAGCTCCTGTCTCAGTTCACAAAGCGCTGAACGGCTCGTTCTCTGGACGTGTGTTGCTTTAATTCGATCTCCCAGTGACGAGACCATCGGCAAATCCAGAACAAAACACAATACTCTGGTTCACCCCCTCATTTGGCCCTATCATCAGGTAACACTTCTGTTACCCTGCTATAGTGCTCACTCTGAGATGCACGATATATGGTGTTATGTAAAGCATACTGATGGACCACGGTATGTTCTTATTATCAGAACCTTCAAACACTAAACCACCAATGGGACTTTCCTTAAAGGCTCTTTTTTAAACTTCTAATATTTAAAAAAATACCTGTGAAAAGGTTACATGTTAAGAGGTATTTCTGAAAGCAGTTCTTCATTTTTGTATTAAAAAAAGGAGTAAATATTACAAACCTTGGGGATTTATT
>NW_011355887.1:0-1643 GCF_000735185.1 Notothenia coriiceps
ATAAGGTAGACTAAAAGCTTTAGGAATCCAAAGTACAACATATAATAAGTAGCCTGTATCAAGATTGATGCAAAACAAGTGACAGTTGACCTTTTTAGAGAAAAAAAAACTCCACATCTGGGGTCATTTGGGTGGAAATGGGCGTTTTTGCCGTTTCTCTGGAACCCATTGTTCGACTTTGATGATTGACATCTCTTTTGAACCGTTAGAGCCAATAGAATCAAAGGGGAATTTCCACATACACACATTGGACACATTGGAGTAACCTATGGATTAACCTTCAGCATCGTTTTTATCGTTTTAATGCCATTGAAGACAACTTTTGATCAGACAACAATAAAGGTAAACAATATTGCCGTGTTTGCTACCTAATACCACGTGTTGTGATGTCTGTTTTTGTTTTTAATGTCGCGAGTTCTGATCATGGAGTGATGATACAGATACCTATCGATTCTGTGTATTCTCACGATGCTATTCGATGGGTTGGATTTGCATTCACGATAAGTAATAAGGGTTTTATGAGTGAGTTCTGTGCTAACGGCGTTAACATTTTTTCGCTCAGGGCAGATTCAGAGGCTCAGCGTTAGTCTTGTGGTTTATTTTGCTAAAAATGGTTCATATCATCCAGTGATTCCCCTTGGTTTACTGCCTTGGCAGGGTGCTGCTCGGGTACCCCCCCAATTTTGAATTGTTGTTATCCTCTCAGAGAGAGGAGCTGTGGATTATTGTTATTGATATCGTACAGTAACAATGTGTACATTAAAAAGTAATAAAGTACAGTGTTACAATGTGCTGTATTACTTTTATTCAAACTGTATTCTCTTCTTATCATGTCTACACTTCTTTCTTTCATTGATACATTTAAATCACCTGACTACAGAATATAACATACCTGCTGCAACCCTGTGCTGCTGATGCTGCTGCTGCTGCTTCTCTCTGCCTCATCCTCTATTGCTGGAGGCAGCTCCACCTCATCTGATCTCTGATATGAAAGCAATCGTGTTATGATCATTTTGAGCTATTGGTGTGAGTCTAACATTAAACAAGCAGTCTGCTTGTCATACATTGCTGACGATACATTTTAAGAGGCAATTTGTTGAGTCACTGCCGCTAAATGCCGGTAGCATCAAGCTAGCAAGTCCTGCATTAGCCTCAAATCAACAGGTGTAGACAGAACATCCAATTATCCTGAGCTAATTTACTGAATAAACCAACGCACATCTCAATACTGTAGTTCAAAACCGCGGTACCTGCTCCATCTGTGAGCTATTTTTAGAATGCGCACGCTACGTTCGTTGTCGCGTTCGCGCGCGTCCACCTGGGCAGGCTGTGTGTGTCCTTCTCCCGTGACGATAGCGGCTTGCGGTTAAAAAATAATAATAAACGAATTTGAAACTTGGGGTGGACACAAACGGGCAGACAGCAGAGCTCGGGGCAATAAAGCAGATTTGACTTTTTTACACTTTGTTGTTCTCCTCCTTTCCTCCGCTCTTGTCTCTGATTGTGAGCGTGAGTGTGTGAATTCGCGTGTGTTTGTGAGCCCCGCCCTTCAGAAACAGAGCGGAGGGAGAATGTGAATACGCAAAGCAGTGGACACTGAAACATGAACACATTGGATAAATAACATGGCGTTTAGTTTATTT
>NW_011355888.1:2500-3531 GCF_000735185.1 Notothenia coriiceps
TGAGGACGGGAAGCTGCAGGTCACATGTGCGCTGCCCGACCCCGTGGGCATCCCCCCCACCACCCAGCAGCAGGGTAGGAAACGCTTTAATGTATTCATGGGAAAATATATTCTGACTTTTTTAGCAGACAGAATGATTTGTTTAATTATTTTAATTATTTGTATTTGATTTCATTGTCTACTTTTTGATTTACTTACATTTAATAGATATTTTTCTTGTGTTTAATTTATCATTTATTTATTTTTAATTAGTTTTATTTAAGTTTTTATTTCATTCTTTTTTTTGCATTGAGAGGACAAAATGTGCAAAATATGTCTAATCAAAAACAATTTTTTACCATGTTTTTATGGGAGCAACACAATGTATATGTCTTTGTTCAAAATGACCCAGTAGGTTTGAAAAAACTGTAAAAAATGAATCAATTATCACATTTTTTAATAGTTGAAATTGCATTTAAACCTAAAAAAAGATGGAGAAATTATTTAATATTTTGGGTAATACTGTAAGCCTATTTACTTCCTTTCCAATAATAGAATAATTAGATTGATACCTCTTTTCTTATTCCTTTAAATACCTATAAACTACATGGTTTAATGTTTTTCAGACTACGTGTCCGTCCCAGTTAAAGTCATAGTGAACGATAAAATCGAGGTGACGTCCGGAGAGTATCACTTCTACAACTGTGCTGCGACAGTCCGGAAGAACCAGAACACACCGTGAGATATACCATAAACACACACACACAATCAGCCTTAAATCATGTGTGTGTGTGTGTGTGTGTGTGTGTTTAATACTGTGTGTTTGCAGGTGTATAGCGTGTGTGACCAGTAAGTGGCGCTGTCAGTGGAACGCTCAGGATCACAGCTGCAGCGACGAAAGTGACGCTGCAGGAGGAGAGTTCATCGTGAAAACACAACAGGTGTGTGTGTGTGTGTGTGTGTGTGTGTGTGTGTGTGTGTGTGTGTGTGTGTGTGTGTGTGTGTGTGTGTGTGTGTGTGTGTGTGTGTGTGTGTGTTTCCACACACATACA